>NW_019384403.1:463837-492500 GCF_000671375.1 Centruroides sculpturatus | reverse complement strand
AGACAACTTTCCTGACTTTCTTCTTTCGATTCATTAATATAGTAAATCTTAGCACCTCCCGTATAAGAAATGTTTACTCTTTGATTATCTTAATCTCTACCCATTAATTTTTTTTATAAATTCATATGAATTTCACGCTAAACCTTTGTTATCTTAATAATCTTTGAGATAATTGGTTGTCATTGAGTTACGGATTAGTGTTGTTCTGAGGGAATATATCTTGCATACAATATACCTATAGTTGTCATTAGACTAATTTATCAAACTTGAACTTTATATGTTTTTAGAAGATATTCTATACCATTTAAAATTTTTAATATTAGGATTAAAGAAGACCGCTTTTTAAAAGCTTTTTGGGCTGTAATATTTTAAAATTACAGCCCAAAAAAAATCGAGCAAAGAGTTGCTTAACTTTCACGGCAAAAATTTTAAAACTGTAAATACTAATAACGAGTAAAATCTTCATTAAGTCTGATCCTACTCGAGATACGACACTTGACCACCCTATATCCTTACTCTCTTGCCCTTTAACCATCAAAATTTAATAGCATCGATGCCCCTAATACACGAACCTTCCTGCCAAATTTCAGAAAATTTCGACAAAAGACACAATAGTTTCGAAATGCATGAAGAAAATCGTTTCCCCACACACTAACATTCATACATAAAGAAATTATCCCCAAATTATTTTTGCATTTCGAGCTTTCCTGAGTTCAAAACTGTAAAAATCTGAGGGGTCATTTTTTTTGATTGATTGCCATACTTTTTCCCCGTGTTATAACGGCCTGGAAAGTAAAAAAAATGAATAGAGTTGAAATAAAATATTTAAAACCAATTCCCGAAAGAATATTTTGAAAATTGAATTTGGTTGAAGAGTAATAAAAAGAATAAAAAACACACACGCGCTGTCGAAGGCTGTTTCTTCTTCCATTCATTCCATGCGGATCAGATAAAACAATAGAGAACGATCAATAAATTTGATAAAAAAATAAATAAATGAGTTTATTTGAGTTTGACCCATTTGAAAGAAAACATTTCTTCAGTACAAAAATATAAGCTGTAGATTTATTTGGAGATAAAGTTTCTAAGCCCTTAAACTATGTTTTTTTTTTTTGCTATAAATCTAAACCAAAAGTTTTATATCTTTATATAAAACATGTTTAAGAATGTGAAATTGTTATGCTACAAATCTATTTTATTTCGATTACTTGCAATAATAGTTTAAATTTAAAAAATCCAGAGATTGTATAGAACCTTGGATAAGTGGGGCCCGTTTTGTCTCTTATTAGGTTTACGAGACCCAAGCAAATTTCAATTAGGGAGCCCCATGTACAGTGTTGACTTCAGACATTTTTCTTCGGTTAGGAAAGATTTTCTTATAGAATATTAGTTTGGAGTATCCTGTTGGTGGGGACCCTAGGCAATTGACTTTTTCTCCCATAGGATAACGTGTTTTGAATGCTGTTTTTCTGTTTTCTTTACGTGTATATAGGAAACTGGCACCTAAATAGGGGCCAGTTTCCTATTGAAAGTTCTCTCCGGAGACATCTCCTCGTCAATCATCCTAAATGTTAACGATCAAACATTTATGAACAGTTATCAAAGATTAAAATATAAGAGGTATATCGCATTACTTACAAAATGGATCCCAGCAGATTATAATGAAAAAGGAAGCCAAAAATAAATACAAGTGAACAAAATAATGATGATAATTTTTTTTGATACAAAGGTGTTTGCTCTAAGGTAACTTATCACAGCTGAATAATTAAAAAAATTATTAGTGTATGATTAAATAAAATATTTACTTCACTTTTTCAAACATTTTCCAACCTACGGGCACTAATAGTGCACCTTTTTAAACAAGCCCATTATGATTTCGACCAGGCCAAAGATGGAAGCCGTTGGGAGGTGAAAGACGGAGCCCAATATATCCGGACAGACCACCCCGAAAAATTCTTCTACCTCTAGATTAGTGGCCACCTTAACCATTTGTCCATCCTGTCTCTTATATTACTTTACTAGAATCAATAAGTTGGAGCTTTAAATAGATTGGATTGATAGGATAAGGCATGCAACACATGGTAGGTGTGCCTCACGGGACACTTTCCATAGGCAATTGACCTTTATTTGGGTGTTAGACTCATGAAAACCGAAAAATTCCACTCTTTAGCAATCTTTAATATCGTGCCCAAGCTCGACTGTTCAAGCCCGAGGATGGGAGGATTCGTTACACCCCTTTTACGCGACATTAATTAATTAATTTAATTAAAAGAAATATTTTAAAAGTAGATTTAATAATTTGTAGCTGCAAAAATGGTAGGTAATGTTTAATTAAAAAAATAGAAAAATAATAAAGATTTCAGCATTTAATCATAAAATATTTTCTGTATGAAAACTTAGTAACCAGTTTGTTTATAGATTATTAAATTAATCTTTTAAAAATATTATTTTAAAATTAAAAAAAATATGAATTCTGTTATTTTATATTTTCCTCTTTCAAAGTTTATTTATTTAAGTACTGAATTTTCGATTGATTTAATAATTTTATTGAAAATAATATAATATAAGTCAATACGTATTATTTATAAGGAAAGTTTTATAAATAAATAAATAAAATGTAAAAAAATACGTGTATATCCTTCAATTATTTTAAAAGCTACAAACCGTTATATTTAGCAATTGTGTTTACTTGATTGGTTATAACCGCGATTTACTCCGCCCACTTTTCTGTATTGACCAATAATTGCTAAGGAAGTGTTTAAATTTAAACAGACACCAACTTTTTTATATTTGACGCACCAAAGTTTTTATTTTAATTGCCTTTTTCAAGTATTATAAACAAATTTTGATATATCTTCGTCCCTAAATAACTCTTGCATTGTAAAACACCAATAAATGATCATTAAATGATCTTATTATAAATATTAAATGGATTATTTCGTTGTTTCACTGATACTGAAATTCGAAATACACGATATTTTTGCTGAGTAAAATGGCATTATCAAGTTTAAGTAAGTAAACATTAAGTTTTCTTGTTTGAAAATCACTATTAATTGTGAGTATCAAACTGCAAAACTTACGTGTGTTCAGATCCCACCTCAGTTTTGCGCCACACTCGATTTAGTGAGAATTTCAGAGGAAAACAAATGGTGGCGTTACGTCGAAGTTTGAGTGTATTATTTTCCTGAAATGATACTTTTATTTTATTGATTTATTCTTCTTTTACTTACTGAAAAGTATGATTAATTTTATGCTATTTAAAGAATTTCTAATTAATTTCTTTCTTTTTTTTACAGAATAATAACAAAAATCACAAAACAGCTTAATTATATTATTTAATTTATAAGATTCTCTAGATAATTTTTTTTTTGCTTTTTAAATAAAATCTTTTTTAAACTATATTTTTTACCCTCTCGGCTGTTATATATAACAGAAGGATATTATGGTAATGGATGAAAAATGACCCCATCTAAAGATTTTTTTTCAGTTTTAGACTTGGGAGGACCTTGAAACGACGAAAAATTCAAAAAACTTGGTTTTTTTTTTCTGACTGTATAGATGTTAGTGTGTGGGGGCACGATTGTATTCACCTACTTTGAAGATTAATAACTCTCGTACCTTTAGTTGAAAATTTCTAAAATTTTGCAGGGAGTTTTGTGTATTAGGGAGAAATGTTTCTGGAAATTTTCAACAAAATCGGATTAATGGTTCGGAAAATATGGCCCAACTTTTTTAATAGCTCCCGAACCAATCTGATGACTTAAGGGTAATGGTAGCAATCATTAGAGGTGAAAACAAACAAAGACTGGCGGCAAAATTCATCAACAACGTCGATGGCATTTTGTTTATTTTAAAACTTATCATGAATATTTGTTTAATTTAGTTTTTAATTAGTTAATTAACGCTAACATTCTTAATGAACGTAATAAAGAAAACAGGACTTTTTTTCAATTTGTGAAAAATAAATTACGTTTTTTAACTTTTCCATCTTTTGTACATTTGTTGAACAAATTTAATTATTAAATTTTGCTGATGGAGATGCTGCTCATGTAAGAAAACCATTCGTTATAGAAGTTCCTTATAAATTTATTTAAATATATACGTTCAATATTGTAAAAAAACGGAAAAAGCAAGTGAGAGATGCAGCTATAGAGCAGGATATCGTCCTAAATATTTCAAATTCAACGTAAATTTATTCCCTTTGTAACCACTCATGTTTTATAAAATGTGAACTATTTGTATCTCACAGCTTTAAAATATATCTTTTTTGTCCCAAATACTTCTTTATATATTTACAGTGTTCTTTCATTCCTATTCTTTTGTAACAGATAAGATATTCCCCTAACAAATTCTTATTCTCATTTTGCATTGTTAAATTCGGCTAACGCCCACTGAATACGATAACAAGATTAATTTTCACTTTCCCGTATGATACATAACAGAGGAAAAGTGTGACGATCGGTAAAAAAATGACCCTCCACCGAAGATTGGGACCACTTGTAAATTGAGGAGACCTTGAAAGACCTTGAAACGTCAACAAATGCAAAAAAGTTTGAGTTTTTCTATACCTATCAATGTTACTATGTGCGTGGGCACACGATTTTGTTTATCCAAGTTGAAGCTTAATAACTCACGTCCTTTTTGTCGAAAATTTCTGAAATTTTGCAGAGAGATTTGCATATTAGGGTGGTTGATACTGTTAAATTTTGGTGATTAAAGGTCCAATAGTTATAGGGGAATAGAGGGGATCATGTGTATGGTGTCTGGAGTGGGGTTGAACTTAAGGACGATTTTACTCGTTTAAAATTGTTTATAAAATCCATCTCTAGTTTTAAAATTAAGATTTCTGTCATTTATAATAATTAACAATATTAAAAGCTTTAAAAAATATTTTAATTATTGCCGGGAAAGTTACACAAATCGTTGTCGGATTTTTTAAATTCAAATTATAATTACTTTTACCTTTTTATAATTAAATCTTTCGTTATTATATATTTTAGAAAATTAATTTAAAAATATTTACAAAAAATTATCGAATGTAATAAATTTGTTCGATGATAAATAATGAATTACAAACTTATAAATAATTAAATTTTCTATTCAGTTAATTGGATAGTAGTGTGATTAGTTCCGCCCACATTTATCACTCCAGCCAATGAACGTAAAGAAAACTCTGAAACTTTAAAGGATCGTAGCTTTTTCACTAATACGGGACATAAATACTTTATATCAAGAAATTTTAACGATTTTAGCATAATTTTCTCTGAAATCTTTCGCTTTTATGTAACTCTTCTATGCGGCTTATAATAATACGTTCGATCTCAAAATTTAATCGATCGATATTCATAAAACGTTGCTATTTTCCATTAATTTCAACGAGGAGTCTAAAAAATGTAATGGGGGCCAATTTAAATAGCTTTATACATTCAGTATAAAGCTATTTAAATACACAATATTGAATATTTTAATGGCATTTAATGATATTTTACTAATAGTAATTATGCATTTCGAGGAATTTTAAGTATTTTATTTTATGTATCTTTTCTCCATCAAAAATTACTTTCTGTTTATTAATTAATGAATTAATTTAGAGTATACTTATCTTTATGAAAGTAAATATTTGATAAAAGATAACTTAATGCAACTTAATTTAAACCAAATTACCTGAAGCTATTATTTTAAATGGAATGTTATTATATAAGTTGGTGTAATGTCGTTTTGTTTGGCATTAAACTTTTGTAGAATAATCTATAAATAATTTAAAATTATTAACTGCTCTTGGAGTATTTTAATTAACATATTAATTTACTCATTTCTATGAAATTAAAGCTTTAAATTTTAGAAAATCAGGATAACATTATAAGGCACTAATTTAGAAAAAAAAGTAAGTAATGCCGAGGATTTTTAAGATTTACATGGTATTATTTTAAACACAGTTGAAGATAATTTATGATACTCAAGACAGACATAAACATAAGCTTAATCTTTAGTAAATTCTTCATTAACAGAAGCAGAAATTATATAAAATGAGATTACAACTAAGTCCTCGTTGTAACTATACCATGAGCAATTTTCGCTTAACTCTTACTTTGTGTTAAAGTTTCAGTTTAAATTAACATCACCCTTAATCTTCTATACATTATAAACAGAATTCTGTCATCCATATTCATTTCTACACCTAACTACAACAGCTTAAGTTGTTCATTGAGCTTTGAACTTGGTTAAATAGATTTATTTTCTTGTCGAGAATGGTCAGAATCTCTCTGGAGGAAATGATTTTAATAAGTTAAAACATTATTTAAATGGTCGAAATTGTTATAACAATAAGGATAACAATGCATTTTAATGATAATTGAGTATTAAATAAGCGTTAGAAAGATCCTTACTTGCACTATCTTCGAAAAACGTATCGAATCAAATATTAGCTAATTTCTCACAAAATTTAAAGAATTTCTTCGAGTTTTTAAGAAATTCACTTGCACGTAGCGGCAGAATACTTATAAACATGTTAAAAATAACAATACTTTATAAGGTTTCTTAATTAAAATCTATATGTGTTGCTAGAGGCTGGCTAAATCAGATGGGCGCATGTAATTTTCTCAGAATTAAAATGAAATTAATGCAAATTTTCAATTCTTTTTCCTAGAAAATAAATAACTAAATATTGTTAAATAATGAAAATTAATTACCCTCATAAGAAATAATTAATAATTTAGAAAACAAATGTAATTTTACAGACAATTTTGATATTTTCTTTCTTTATTTCAAAATAAATTTCTAGTTTAATTAACTTCATATTTTATAAGAGAATTTATTTTGTCCTCTTGAGTCAACAACTATCTGGAAACTGGGTAATCACTAGAGAAAAACTCATTGTAAATTGGAAGAAAGCAATTAAAACAATTATTTTTCTTATTTAATAATATATTAAGTTGTATAGAATTTTTTAAAAAAATTTAAATATCTGATAAAACTACATTCTTTTTAAAATTTCAATCTAGAAATTAATTAAACTAATTATTAGTGAAGTAGAAGGAAAATCAATTACAGTACAAGAAAACTCTAAAATTGATTGAAAAATAAGAAATAATGCCTTCAAAATGCCTAAATATCCAAAAATTTTATAAATATTAGTGTTTTATTTTTTGAAATTTAAAAAATTACTTTTAAAATTATTAAAATAATAATAAAATTAATTTTTTTTCAGAATCTCCAGTGAAAATGCTTGTTTTTCTTTTTCCTTTCTCCTTTCTTCGTCTCTCATTCTTTCTTCTTCTTCTGCTCTCCATCTTTTTCTTCTTCTTTCTTTCTTTTATCATTATCATATTCTCCTTCTTTCTTTCTTTCTTTTCTTCTTCTTCTATCCAACTTCCTTATCATCTTCTTCTTTTTTATCTTTCCTTTCTTCTTCTTCTATCCAACTTCCTTATCATCTTCTTCTTTTTTATCTTTCCTTTCTTCTTCTTCTATCCAACTTTCTTCATCATCTTCTTCTTCTTTTTCATCTTTCCTTTCTTCTTCTTCTATCCAACTTTCTTCATCATCTTCTTCTTTTTCATTTTTCCTTTCTTCTTCTTCTATCCAACTTTCTTCATCATCTTCTTCTTTTTCATTTTTCCTTTCTTCTTCTTCTATCCAACTTTCTTCATCGTCTTCTTCTTCTTTTTCATCTTTCCTTTCTTCTTCTTCTATCTAACTTTCTTCATCGTCTTTTTCTTCTTTTTCATCTTTCCTTTCTTCTTCTTCTTCTTATTCTTCTTCTTCTTCTTTTCTTCATTCCTTCTTTATTTTTCATCATCTCTTTTCTCAGACATCTCACAAATCTTAAATATATTTTTTCATAATTTTTCAAAACTTAAAAATTACTTTAAACTATTCAAAACATCAAAAAATATATTTAAAACAATTCCCCCTTTTTGCAAATCCCCTTTTCATATTTCAAAATCCTCTTTCAAATGAAGGTCGTGACTATTAATAAAAGAGTTTCAATCAATTCTCTGAATACCCTTTTAAAAATAAGAAAACAAAATTTACTTAATTTTCATATAAAATTTTAAATAAATATTTATTTAAATTTACTAAAAATAAGATAGGAATATAATTTTATTTTCAAATACCTAAATGNAAAAAAAAAGGAATTAATTTAAAATAAAATTAATTTATTTTTGAATTTATTTAGAAAAAATAGAAATTATTCATTATTATCTACTGTAAACAATTTATGAAGAAATATATACATTTAAACTAATTAAAATTCTTATTTTAATATTCTAATAGCTATAAAGTAATCGATTAATCGGAAAAAATCGATTATTATTGTAATATTTACTAAGTTGTTTATCGTTGTAAACGCTGAAAAATTTCAATTTTTATTAATCGATTAAACATACTTTTGTACAATCGATTAATTGATCGATTTATTAATCGATTAATCGATTAAACACACTTTTGTATAATCGATTAATTGATCGATTTTATTAATCGATTAATCGAAAAAATAGATTTTTCTATTATTTATTAATTTTATTGTTGTAAAATACTCAAAATTTTTAAAACTTTTTAATATAAAAAAATATATTTAAATTACGTAAAATATATATATATATAAAATTTCGGCTCCAATACACTTTAAAAATTAAAAAAAATTATTATTAATTGTGTTAAAAAGGGGCCAAGATAACGTATAATACGTTATAACAATGGCTAAAAATCCCACGATATTAATTATAAATGTAACTTTCATTAAAATTCATTAAATAATAACAAAGCTAATTATATGTGCTTCACTTTAGAGGTTTATAAGAGAAATCAAGAATTGTTTATCCAAATAAATCTCCAATTAAATATTAATGATTACAAAGAAAATAATAATGTCATGTAAGTTAATTACCCCACAGTTTGAAGTTACCACAAAGGCAATAATGATAATTTTATTCATTAAATTAATACAAAATCGTAAGAATTTTACGATTTATTAATGTAATTGTTGATATTTTTATTAAAATAAATTTCGTCGTCTATTTATGTTGTTATAATTAATTATAATTACTAAATTAGAATTTATGTACGGCCAATTAAATATTTAATGCCTAAACTTTAATGTCCATCAATGATCGTGTGGATGAAACCACGATGGTTGTTGGTCGCGGGTTCGCACCTGACTAATAGATTACAAGCGTGGAGTTTCTTGGGGTTTTTTCACGTGCCTAACACCTAAATATTAGCATTTCCACATAGAATGTCCCCTGGCAGATCGCCCACATGTATTGCATGACCCATCAAACCAAAGACTCTGGTTAATTGGATTCACGGTTAATGGAATTTCTGTTATATTTAAACTGAATTTACTCATATTTATATGAAACACATACTATATTTATGTATATATAGTCTTAAAATTTTAGAAGAGGTCCAGCGGGACCGTAAGCTCAGGCCTCGAACCCTTCGCTACAAACGAGGGGTTGGAGCTCTCGTTTGTAGCAAACTTGTGTCATATCTTAACTCTTCCAGTCTATATTTTACCTTAGCAGAGGCAGTAATAATGGATGACCTACTAGCAGCAGCAGCAGCAATAATAGTACTAACAGTAGTAGTATTACAGGCAGCTATAATAATAATACTATCAGAAGAAGTAGTAGTATTAAAGCAGCAGTAATAGTATTCTCAGCAATAGTAACAGTAGTAATAGTAGGAATAATAATAATAATAGCATAACAGATATTATTCAGAGATGTTATTATTACGAGTGAAGGTGAAAGTTTATATAATATAATGAGATTCAATGTTAAGGAGCCTTCTTACCTAGACCTTGTGGATTTAATTAGAGAAGCGACCTCCAGACAGGGGATATGCAGATATTTTTATACTCCTGTGAGATTTGATAAGTCCTGGTTAACTTTGAATTGCCTTAATATAAAAAGGTGCTGTATATAATAAAGTATTGAGGGAATTTAGGATAAAAGAGATGCGTCAAGCGTCACTTAAGAATATTTTATAATTATAGAAGTGGCTTTACAACGTTATATAATGATAAATAAAATGTAAGTTTTGTTATAAACTACATTTAAAATTATTAAATATTAGAGAGATTCTGGTGAATTTTGCAAATTAGTACTATAATAAATTTATTTATTTATTTATTTATTATTACAGAATTAAGGAGGCTGTCTATTATTGAATTAGACTTAGCCTCATAGAATAGAAAGTTATGAAGTAAAGGATTAAGTTGTAAAAATGAAGATGTTGAGAGTATTTTTAGAGGATAGTAGATAGAAGAAAAGGAATAAGGTAGAAAGTTAAGTGGGTTAAGGAGAAGGTGGGTTGGCCTTAGAGTGACCGCATCGCAAATGATAGATAAATACGTATTATGTTACAATATCAACAACGCAGTGTTGAAAACAATATAATCCCGACAATTCATTTAACACAGTACTATAATAAATGCGGCACTAAAAATGAAACACCTCAAACAATAGAAATTATATACTATAAATTAAGTCAACACCCAAGTTTAACTTTAAAAGTTCGGTAGTCACATGATTTATGCTGTAATAATGTCACTTACATTGCAAAATAGTGCTGTATATTTTAATAATTCGCATACACTAAGGGTTTTCTTGAGTTGAGTACACTATTTAGGGGGGCGCTACATCGAGGTTTGACAGTATAATTGTGTATTGCTGTAAAGATTACTGCGAAGGATCCAACAATACTGCAAAGGACACGTTTTAAGTAAGAATTCTGTACAAATAGCTTAATTACAATTAAATTAACGACTTTTTCAGTGTTTTTTGTACAGATAATTAACCACAATATTGTGAAAAATTCCTAATTTAATTACATTTAAATTAACTTTAATTACAGCGTTATTTCATGTGTTAAACAATGTTATTAAACAAATTTAAGAAAATTTAATTATTTATTTTTATTAATTAACAAAAAAAAAAGGAATTAATTTAAAATAAAATTAATTTATTTTTGAATTTATTTAGAAAAAATAGAAATTATTCATTATTATCTACTGTAAACAATTTATGAAGAAATATATACATTTAAACTAATTAAAATTCTTATTTTAATATTCTAATAGCTATAAAGTAATCGATTAATCGGAAAAAATCGATTATTATTGTAATATTTACTAAGTTGTTTATCGTTGTAAACGCTGAAAAATTTCAATTTTTATTAATCGATTAAACATACTTTTGTACAATCGATTAATTGATCGATTTATTAATCGATTAATCGATTAAACACACTTTTGTATAATCGATTAATTGATCGATTTTATTAATCGATTAATCGAAAAAATAGATTTTTCTATTATTTATTAATTTTATTGTTGTAAAATACTCAAAATTTTTAAAACTTTTTAATATAAAAAAATATATTTAAATTACGTAAAATATATATATATATATATATATAAAATTTCGGCTCCAATACACTTTAAAAATTAAAAAAAATTATTATTAATTGTGTTAAAAAGGGGCCAAGATAACGTATAATACGTTATAACAATGGCTAAAAATCCCACGATATTAATTATAAATGTAACTTTCATTAAAATTCATTAAATAATAACAAAGCTAATTATATGTGCTTCACTTTAGAGGTTTATAAGAGAAATCAAGAATTGTTTATCCAAATAAATCTCCAATTAAATATTAATGATTACAAAGAAAATAATAATGTCATGTAAGTTAATTACCCCACAGTTTGAAGTTACCACAAAGGCAATAATGATAATTTTATTCATTAAATTAATACAAAATCGTAAGAATTTTACGATTTATTAATGTAATTGTTGATATTTTTATTAAAATAAATTTCGTCGTCTATTTATGTTGTTATAATTAATTATAATTACTAAATTAGAATTTATGTACGGCCAATTAAATATTTAATGCCTAAACTTTAATGTCCATCAATGATCGTGTGGATGAAACCACGATGGTTGTTGGTCGCGGGTTCGCACCTGACTAATAGATTACAAGCGTGGAGTTTCTTGGGGTTTTTTCACGTGCCTAACACCTAAATATTAGCATTTCCACATAGAATGTCCCCTGGCAGATCGCCCACATGTATTGCATGACCCATCAAACCAAAGACTCTGGTTAATTGGATTCACGGTTAATGGAATTTCTGTTATATTTAAACTGAATTTACTCATATTTATATGAAACACATACTATATTTATGTATATATAGTCTTAAAATTTTAGAAGAGGTCCAGCGGGACCGTAAGCTCAGGCCTCGAACACCTTCGCTACAAACGAGGGGTTGGAGCTCTCGTTTGTAGCAAACTTGTGTCATATCTTAACTCTTCCAGTCTATATTTTACCTTAATTTTTGTTAATTTTATATATGAGCAACATACGAAGAAGAAGAAGAAGAGGATGATGATGAGACGACGATGGTGAAGGAGAATATGAAGAAGATGGTGATGAACCTGATGCTAAGGAAGAAAAAGATGATGAAGGTGGTGATGGTAATAAAGATGGCATTCTTAAATATGAACTAAAGTTGTTTTAAAGCATTATTGAACTGCAATAATGAAGAAAACAATTTATTAATGCCATAAAGCAAATTTCCAATACATTTTTATGATAAATACAATTAAGAAAAACGTCATTTAATCATTATTTTGACAATTTTCACGATAAAATAGTAAAATAAAATTGAAAAAGTCTCTCATAAGAGCTAAAGGTATCAGCAGTTAAGTGCAGGAGCATAAAAGTTAATGTTGCAAATAGAATTATCAGATTTACCCATTTGGTTTCTTGATCTCTGGTTGAAAATAGGAAGAAAAATCAAGAACAGAATAAACAAAAGCTTACTTTAATAACTTTTATCGTACTTTCTTTCCTTTGTTTCGATTCACTAATGTCTTATAGCGTTCACGTTGCAAGAAAATTGCACTTTATTTAAGTAGAATTTCATGATAAAATATTTTTTATTATTTTGTATGAGGACGTAACTCTTTTTCGATTGAAATTTACTATAAACTGTTTAAATAAAATAATTTCTAATAAAAAATAAGAGAAATTATAATCATTTATCGCTTAATTTTAATACATTTTAAGTATTTCATGAGAGAAGATGAGGATCATCCATTTAAACGATCCGCATCCTCTCTCATGGAATGCTTAAATGATGCTTCAAAATATGTTTATTTCTAAAATTAAAACGTTATTAACTGATAAATTAATTGATTTTCAATGGAAAATTTAAGAAATTATAATCAATAATAGCTTAATTTTAATATATTTAAAGTATTCTATGAGATAAGCCGGGGATCATCCATTTAAATGATCCGCATGGGATGCTAATTATAGATTTCGCATTCTTTCTAATTTTATGGAATAAATCTATGCAAATTATACATTAAGATTATAGTTTTTTTACAATAACTTTTATAAAAATAATTAATATTTGAATTATATTTTTTATAGTGGAGTTTTTCAAGTGTTCTTCAACATCTAATTTGGCCCAGTTTCCCATAGAAAGTTCGTTTGAGAGTCATTCCTTGTTGATAGATTGCTCACCCGTTGCTTAAATTTAGCATCATCAATGTCCTTAATACGCAAACTTCCCTGCAAAATTACAGAAATTTTTGACAAAAGGCACGGGAGTTATTACGTTTCAAATTGAGTGAATACAATCGTGCCCTCCACCTTAACCTCCATCCATACATACAGGAAAAAAAACCCAAATTGTTTGCATTTTTCGACGTTTGAAGGTCCCCTGAGTCCAAAAATGTAAAAATATTGGGGTGGAGGTCATATTTTTGACAGATTATTACACTTTCCCCCTGTTATAGACCTATATAAGAGCAGGGAAAGTGAAAATTATACAAATCTTTTCTAGTCACGTTTCTAGTATAAAAATCTGTTGTAACACAAAGTATTGTTTATTATATTAAGTGTTTTTAGGTGTTACATTAAGTAGCTAAGCCGTAATTACCTTAAAAGCAATAGCAATGCGGTATATATCTATACATATCCCATTGGGCACGGGAATAAAAACACTCCACCCGTTAAGGTGACACTTGTAGCCACTTAAAGAATTCTAAACTACTTCCCTTCCCTTCTAAAAAAAAATATACTAAAATAATTTAATTTAAAACAGCAACCTTCTGTGGAATCTGTGCGAGTAAATTGTGAGATGAATTTAAAAAAGGGTGCAAACAGATATAAAAATGTACCTTACGTTGTCAGCTATCACTTAGATTTAACCTTAAGGTCGAACACACGACACGCTTATCGATTTTTACCTTACATTTATCGAAAGTGTAAAGGCCACACGTCTGGATTACGAGCGCATTTATGTGAACGTAATACGTATTTAAATGAGAACGGATTGATCATCACGCTCTTCACCCTCTCCCCTTAAAAATGGAAGAATTTATAGGATTTATGTAATAATATTTTAGTATTATAAAAGGGATGGTCGAAAAGATGAGTTGATGTATTTTTGACAAAAAATAAATAAATAAATATAGAGGTAGGAAGGATGTTGGTCTCGGTTTTCTTTCAACCCCCAAAGGCAGATGTTCTGATAGATAAATGGTTGAACTTATTTCGATCGATGGAAAAATACTTAGCTAATGTTTTTTATCCTTTATACACACACTTTATAACGTAATATTTCGTTTTTTGTGTAAATGTTTAAGACATTTTAATGTGATAAAATGTGAAATTTGCGTGTGATGTATGTATTTCTCCACAGGAACTTTATGTGTGTAAATTAATTTTCTTCTTTAGTAACGACTGAGTGAATAAAACCATTGCTAGTCTCGGGTTCACACCTGATTAACGGGATTTTTTTACTAACCTACTAGTGGTTGATGAATGCGTAAAACCACTGAACACCGGTCGCGTGTTCGTATCTCACTAAAAGCGCTGGAGTTTTACACGTGTCTAACACGCAAATAGGGACCAGTTTGCCATAGAAAGTCCTCTTGGAGTCATTCTCCTACGTTGAGTTAACTTATCCCTCCAATCCAATTCGTCTATAGATCGATGATAACATAGAGACGTCTGTACAACCTATATATAAATTAATTATCTTTTATAGGCTCAAACAGGAACTTTATAGGCTCATATAAGCCTATAGAGAATAATTCATTAACATAAACCTTTTATAATTCATAACCTTAGATAGATTAAATTTGCCTGTAGTAAATTGAATAAGCTGTGATTTTAAGTATGTTTGTTCACGTGTTATGTATATTTTTGACCATCATAAAGGTCACTTTTTGGAAAAAAAATTTATCCTTCAATTTTCCATTCTTTTTGGTATAATTAATATATTCTACTCATGATTTATTCATAAATTATAAATACAATTCGCAAATATTCGCTTTGCTTCGATCAGTATTTAACCTTTAACCTTTAACCTGGTGAAAACTTTGAATAAGTCACCAGAAACCTGTAAACAAAGCACTTTTAAGGGTTTAATACTTAATAAATAACCGTAAAAATAATAAAATCCTTTATTAAAGCTGTAATGTGACTTGATGGAACGTGACAAAGTTGACTAAACTTTACTCTTAAAATTCAGAAGCACGTTACTGAAATAACAAGATCTTCACCCCGTTCCATAAATATAAATCATGAATGTATACGTGTTACATAACTTATATTTCGTGACCGTATATTATAAATATTTACTGTAAAGTTATGTCTTTTTATGTGAAATATTTATTAAAAAATCCAGCAGCGAGTTGAGTAACTTTCTTGGCTGTTATGAGATTTTATTTAAAAAATAACTTTTATATTATTAATCATAAGAAATAAAATTGCGTGTGGCGCCATCTGTTATAAAATTTTGTTATAAAATCTTTTCACATTATTAATTATTAATAAAATGACAGAAAGCTTAATTTTGGGGTAGAAATAAGTTTTATAAACAATGGTAATAACGAGTGAAAGAGTTATTAATTCCGATCCCTCACCTGATATGACACATCACCCTTTTATCTCCCCACCTTCTCGACCTTTAACCACCAAAATTTAATAGCATCAATGTCTCTTATCGGTGTCATAGCTAAGGTCATTGGAGCCTAGGTAAGAATCGCTACGCTGATTGCGCCTTCCGGGGTTTGTGTGCCATGCCCTAGCTACGATACTACACTTTATACACAAGCTACAGTGCTAAATTTAGTATCTTAATCATTACCCTATTCTTTATCCCGAAATTAATGTAAAAACTTGTCACTGCGGCAATTTTGGCTTTTTGGTTGCCTGCCAAGATCTTAATTCATGTGAAGTTTGGTTGCCTGAACACTTAAAAAGGACAATATCACACGGCACGTGAGATGCATTACAGAAGATGAACACACTGTTCATCACCTTCAGAATGGTTACTCTTTATAATAGATACTAACGTCTCTTTATAGCACGAGTGTCTTATACTGTACTGTACAAATAAAATATTTGCTGCTTGTAGCGCCAAAGGTGCCACAGCGGTGAGATTTGCTATTAACTGTTTTTATATCTTTCGCATGTCCTAACATGTCACTTGACACTGCTGCGATTGAGTAGACAGCGTTAAATAGGGGTACGTTAATTCATTACATAAAAATTTCTGTTTAGGATCACAAAAAAAAAGAAATTTCTTAGAAATAAAATTATGCAAGTCGGTGTACTCGAGAAATTTTATTAAGAATTTTACAGTCTGGAGTTTTCTTGTTTTATGTAGGTTAATGACCAATCTCCATGCTGCTAAGGAAACAAAAGTGCTGTTAGGTGTTTATTTTTCTTATTTTACAAGAAATAGAAAGAAATATCTCCGTTAGAAAGAAATATATATGCAGTTCGCCATTAATCATCTTCGTTGACGTTAAATAAGGCATTTAGACTTTTGACCTCTTTACTTAAATAGTATTCATAAATAACAACAAAGATAATATTATTTATATTAAATACACTCTACTCCATTAAATTTCTTAAAAGAAAATTTGTGAATTTAATAATAAACAAAATATCCTTTAAAAAACTTCCACTTATCATACTACTACGCGCGATCGTTTATAATTGAGTCCACTTCATATCTAAACTCCTTCACCGAAACTTTTATAAATTAGATAAAATAATTTAGCATCACAAATAACAAAAGAATACTGAGTAAAGTTTATAAAAATTACTTCTAAAACAAAATATCACAGAAAAACCTTTAAACCCAGCAAATACCAAATAAATGTAACTTGATTGTATTTTTAACCGTGTTTATTCAACACTACAAGTTACAGTTTGTTTTTACAAAGTAAACTAAATAAAATATATCGAACAAAATTTAATAGAATTACCACAAATCTGATTAATTTTCAAAATTAAAAGATATTCCATTAATGTACTGTACTTTAAATTATATTTAATTGTTGATGTCATTCAGATTTAAGTAGCAGGTATTAAACGAGATTTAAGAGTATTTTTTTCTATTCCAGCATCACTTATCCTTACTCCCACGTGGCATCTGATGAAGGTGCCACCTTCAAGGTGAGATCAAGGGTTTAGTTTTTCACAAGTGGAGGTCCCACCTGTTTTCTTATCTACAAATATATATATATAATAGAGGCTGTTATATATAAAAGTATGACAACCGATCAAGCCCTTGTAACGTCGAGAAATACAAAAATGTTGGGGTTGTTTCTGTATGTATGGATATTAGTGTGTGTGAGAGAGAGGGGCACGATATTGTTTATCCACTTTAAATCTTAATAACTCCTGTGATTTTTGTCGAAAATTTCTGAAAGTTTGCAGGGTGGTTTGTGTATTATGGACATTGATGATGTTAAATTTTGGTGGTTAAAGGTCGAGGGGGTGAGGAGATACAAGAAGTCACGTGTCGTATCTCGAGTGGGTCGGATTTAATGAAGATTTTACTCCTTATTACCATTTACAATTTTTAAAATAAAACTTATCTCTACCCTAGTATTAAGCTTGGCATTTTATTATAATTAATAATAATAATAATAAATTACAATTTTTTATAACAGATGGCGCCACACACAATTTTAACTTTTGCTGGTAAAGTTAGCAAACTAGTTGCTGGATTTTTTTTAAAGAAAGTATTTATAATTTCAAGTAATTTTAAATTGTTTTAATTAAAAACTTTCCTTTTCTCTATTTGTCTACTTCTTTAGCCTTATTTGACAGTAATCTCTTGGAAAAAGTTAAAAATGTCTTGCTTTTTCTTCACCATTAAAAAAATAATAATAAAATACTTTTAAAAAGTAAATTTTGTTTTATTACTTTTCTAAACTATTATTTTACTTAAATTTTATCAGTTTAAAATTAGTAATATAAATTTTTATGATAGTATAGCTGATACAGAACTCGAGAGGGTCCTGATCTTCTGATGGGTTCGAATCCCTGTGGGGCTATCAAATTTTTACAGGCGATCTATCCTAGATATTCAGGTCATATCCGGCCACTCCTATTGTGGGCCTGATCGATGTATAAACGGCATAAAGAAGGCCCTCTTATTGCGAAAACAGTCTTATAAGTAAGCTAATATTGTAGATAAACATAAATCTTTCATTAAATTATTATTAATATTGGAATAAATATAATGTATGTAAATGTGTCCTGAAGCTAAAGTAGGTGTATTTGATGTATTACATTTAATTTGAATAATAATTTATTTGTGTAAAGCATTGATTAATATTATATAAATTTAACGGCAGAAATATTGATATATTAATAATTTCTGTAGAGTACGTTAAAAGTCCGAATGTAATAAATAATTTAAAGTAAAATTTTCACATTTTAAAGCTAAGAAATTGAAATTTAAATGTCAGTAACAATAAAACACTGTTAAATAAATATTTACATGTAAAAATTAAAATATTTTACCTAATTTTGTCACTTAAATGCCAATAGAAATTAGTAATGTAATTAACAAAATCATTATTGTTTCTATAATAGAAAAAACTGCTAGCAATATTTTGCTGGAATTTCCCGGTATTCTTTATTTGTTTTCGTTCTTAATAATTGCTACCATTACCTTTTGTTTTCAGATTGATTCGGAAGATATTAATAGGATGGGGGTCATATTTCCCGAAAAACAAGTCCGATTTTTCTAAAAATTTCTAAAAATATTCCTCCTCAATACAAAAATCTCCCTGCAAATTGCCAGAAATTTCCGACATAAGGCACGGGAGTTATTGATCTTCGAAGTGGATGAATCTTTCACCCCAACACGCTAACATCCATGAATACACCCCTGATTCAACCAAAACTGTGAAAACCTTGTGGGGGATCATTTTTTGATTGATCGCCATACTTTCCCTCTGTTATATAACAGCCAGGAAAGTAAAAAATATATAAAATAAATCGGTTTAAAATCGAACTTCTATAGTAATAAAAAACAATTGAAAATTGTAGAATTCTTCACATTTCTGAATTCAATCGAATTCCGATATTCACACATCAGTTTTATCGTGTGAGAAACATCATATCGATCCCCTCCCTGTCCAAGATAATAAAGCTTTGATGACGTTTTACGAACTGTCTTACAGTGCATAAAATATCACCGAACAATGAAAATGACACGTGATATAGCCACAAAGAATCGGAAACTATTACTCATTACAAATAGCATTATTCGGGGAGAATCTAGTAAATTAAGAAACTAGCAAATACGTGATACAGCAAATAAACTGCTACATTAAGAGAAATATCACAAAATTTAATATTTGGCAAGCCTTTTTTTTTATGTTTTTATAACAATTTATTTTATCATTAGTCAAGAGATTCGAATAGGCAAGAGCATCCTTAATTGCATTTCCTATTACAAAGATCTGGTAACATTCTACGTGGTTACGTTTGTAAATGGTTTTATGGTGCTTGGCTACGCCTAGAAATTCTTTAAATATATTTATAAATAACCGTTCTGTATGTTTGTTCGTAGTAACGCTGATAAATGGCAAGTTCGCTTCGGTAATCGTCATAAGAATTGAGGACGTTGGATATAATAACGCTCTACTTTCAAACTTTCGGAAATATTGATGGCTATTTTCTGGTTTATTTACTCGATTTTATTCTATTCTTTTCATATTTATTTTCTTTTATATTTCAGTTTTGTTTCTTTTTCCCTTTGTGAAAAATTTCAAATAAAATGCTTGATTTTTAAATAGAATAAATTTGAAAATATTATTAAATTTGCATTTATTTAAATATTAATATATTAAAATATTTATATTGTATTACGTAATAATGTGATTTTTTTATTGTATATTTTTTTCAATAATGTAAATATTTTTATTTGTAATTATTATATAATAGAAAAATATTTTCTTATGTCACTATTATTACGTAATAATGAAGATTTGATGTCGTTACGTAGTAATTATAACCATCATCACATAACCATCACACCACTATTATCACCATAATCATAAACATCACAATCATCATTATACTAATTATCACCATCACATCATCTCCACCATCACATCATCTCCATCATCATCACCACCATCACATCATCTTCATCATCATCACCATCATCACAATCACATCATCTCTATCATCACCATCACACCATCGTCACCACTATCACAATCACATCGTCTCTATCATCACCATCACACCATCATCACCAGCACTATCACAATCACATCATCACCTTCACACCATCGTCACCATCACTATCACAATCACATCATCTCTATCATCACTATGACACCATCATCTCCACCACCACAATCATATCATCTCCGTCATCACCATCACACCATCATCACCACCACTATCACAATCACATCATCTCCATCATCACCATCACACCATCATCATCACCACTATCACAATCACATCATCATCACCATCACTATCACAATCACATCATCTCTATCATCACCATCACACCATCATCACCACCACTATCACAATCACATCATCTCTATCATCACCATCACACCATCGTCACCACAACTATCACAATCACATCATCTCTATCATCACTATGACACCATCATCACCACCACCACAACAATCATATCATCTCCATCATCACCACCACTATCACAATCACATCATCACCATCATCACCATCACACCATCATCACAACCACCATCAAAATCACATCGTCTCCATCATCACCATGACACCATCATCATCACTACCACCATCACAATCACATCGTCACTATGATCATAAACATCACCATTAGAATCATCACCAAGAAATTATATTATCCTAATAAGAATGGAGCCGATTTTCATATGGGAAAGAAATAGTCCTATGTTTATTACGAACGAGAACATTATATATGTAAATTATAGCTATATACAACGTACTGTACATTAGAAAATTACAAGACATGTATAAACTTGAAAATCCCGAACTTTTATGAAAAATTCCAGATTCTGTATAAAAAAAATAAATAAACAAACAACAAACGTCACACGACGTCTATGACGCGATATTTGAATTTTCGAATTTATTTAATTATTTTTAAAGCCAAGGGGAGGAGTGATACTCATTCAAGTTCTACTGCGTTACCTCCATTCTTACGCTAGAAAATACTACAGAAAAATCAAAAAAATTTTTATTACTTCATTTATTACGTCACAATAAATGTTAAACAATNTTTGAGATAAAATAATGTAAAATAAGCAGAAATTACATAAAATATTCTAGTAATGGATCCACCGCCGAAATGGTTTAAGGTGACGAAATAGCTCAAGTACAACGTAACAAGATAGCGTAACATTAAGTTATCTAGTTGTAAAATTGTGTTGAAATTTATGTATCTGGATGTAACAATATATAGAAATACTAGAGTAAAATAAGGGAAAAATATGGTTCTATGTGTACAATACACGATTATATTTATATTAGTAAATAATGTTTTTAACACTATACAAATAGTTGTGATAACTTTATTGGTGAAGAAATGAGGCCATAATTAAAGTTCCCATGTTATGTGCTGGCCACGTGGAGTTTTCGGGGATTTTTCACGTTATTAAAACCCAAATAGGAACCATTTTTTCCATAGAAAGTCTTCTCACAAGTGACCAGTGGTGTTACCCACTCGGTGGGACGTTAAATGAAAAGTGTGTTTAAAATTTATAATTACTTAATTAATTTATAATTTCTAAACTTTAATACGACTGATAAAATATATTTATTTAGTTAATAATAGTTTTTAAAGTTATATGGTAATGTCTCCCCTCTCTTAGCAGAAGGTAATTTAAAAACGAAGCTAATTGTATTTAAAAAAAAATACCATTAAAATGTCAAATTAATAATTTCGTTTTATAAATTACTTGAAGTTAGAATCTTATTTTTAACTTTCGAGTGATTAATTATGTAAAAATCTAGAGTTTAATATTTTATAAAATATAATAAATTAAGTACAGTTCTTTTAATTATATTTATTAAAATTTATTAATTTTTCAAGTATTTTTAAAGGTAATATTTATATAATACTGTATAAACTCGTAAGGGGGAAGAGCTAGATTACAATTGAACATTAAAACAACTCGTTAACTTAATTTATAACAAACTTAATAGGGTAATTTTTAACTGTAAAACTTAATTTAATTGGGTGTTTTTATGATGTTATATTTAAGGCTTATAATAGCCTTAGTCGTGGGTTTGCACCTCGCTACGTGGAGTTTTTCGGATTCTTTTTACGTTTGTAACAGCTAAATACGGGCCAGTTTCCCATAGAAAGTTATACTATATTGCCGTATACTAGCAAACTTATAATATTCTAAGGGTTGTTTTAGTGTTCAGCTGCTTGTTCGCTCTATTTTTTTAACATAATCACCTTATTTTTTGAGGCTCTTATCGTTGCAATTAATAATAAAATGGAAATCTTGGTCATAAAAACTGAGGCCTTCTTCTTGGACGTGTTTGTCAAATCGCAAAAGACTCAATTTATCAAGAGTGTTCAATAATCATCACCCCACATTGCCATCCTTCCTATAGAACTGATTTGGATCGTGTTTTTTAAATTTAATAAGTACCTTCGAGGTTCTTAGATTGGGTAATATACTAATCAACTTATTAGCCTTACGTAAAACACACGTTAAAATATAGAATCTCTACATGCCACGGATAAAAACAATGTAGAAATGTATTTTCTAAACTAGGATGCTGGAAGAGAAGCTCAAGATTGAGAAGTAAGAATCGTTTACTTTCGTGTTGCAGGATCAATTTTCTGAAGCTTAGAAAACTTCGAAGTTGTTGTGTTAGGGAAGAATTTTTTATTGTTTTGTGTACAGTACATACGTTATCTTACGCTGCATACAATATAAGCTGCATACATTAATGCTGCATACAATATAAGCTGCTTATTACATACGTAACAAGCAGCTTATATTGTATGCAGCATTGTAAACAATGAAAGGTGATGTATGTGAATATATAGAGGAAGCGAGGCTTTGCAGAATGATCAAGTTTCAACGAGGCTGTAATAAGAAATGTATGCATTACAATTGCTAAACATAGAATAAACCAGTGGAAAAGAATGCGAAATGTAAATAAAACGATGACTTTTATATTATTATTATTATATTTTACAATTTATTCTCGGAAATATATAAAAATTACAACAGAAGGGTAACACTGTGTTATAAGTTTTACCTGTTGTAATCATAGAAAATACCATTTATATCTATATAAAATATTTTTTCTATTTTCAATGAGTGGCATTTTCTTCCACGTAATGCTGACCTTTGCCCTGGATAGAAGCCTAAATTAAAGATAAAGAACTTAAACACCCTATCCATGGGGTGCTGTGGTGCTGCAGCATCCCCTTAATACAAAAGTAATCAGTTTTATTATTCTAAAATAAAAGCAAATATAATAAATCATATTGCATAAATTCAATTAGGTTAGATTAGCAAATTAATTCTAAGATAATTGAATAATGACGGGGAGGCCCAAAATTCATTAAAAAATATTAAAGAATTCAAACAAATAAACTGAATCTAAACTTGAAATTTTTAATAAAGTTTATTGTATAAAAATATTAGAAATTAAAGACGATGTTAACAAATATTTTAAGGAGATTCAGCACATATTTTTAACAATTCGATAAGATCTATTGTAGTCGGAAGGGAGTCGAACCATCATCTATTTTGTAGAATCTATCTTAGCAGAAATTTCATGAGTAATGATATATAACCATTGACATCTACAGATATATCCTATCTACAGGTGATGAATGATACTGCTAAAAATTCCACGAAGAAAACAGGAAAATATATGTGATGATAACTGTATTCTACATTTTAATTTTTAGTTGGAAAAATTGTTTAAAAAAAATTATTGAAATATTATCGTCACCTTACTTGAGATACACACGACTTCCTTTATCTTCCCACCCTCTCGACCTTTAACCATTAAAATTTAACAGCATCAATTCCCTAATACTCCCTGCAAAATTTCAGAAATTTTCGACAAAAAGCATAGGGAAAAGTATTGAAAAAAAACTAGTAGGTCAACCCCCCTGGCTTTTTGTATTTTTCAAGGTTTTAAGGTCTTCTGATTTAGAAAAAAGTCAAAAGTAAGAGGGGATTCCAAACCTATCAGATAAGGAGGGTTACATTTGTTTTTTTTTTTTTAAAGTTTTCCCTACCTAAAATAAGGCTTAATCTCCTATTCGAGTGAAAGTTCGATATGTACTTTATTTTAAATTCGATTCTTCCAAAGAATAAATTAATAAGTGCATAATTTTATCACACAGAAAAAGAATAAATAACATTACGTAACTAGAACCTGGAGAAAAAAAATTCCAGCTGATGTCAGAAGGGAGTTATGACCTTTAACCTCTCTTGTCTGACGTCAAGTAGACGTGGCGATCTTTGACCCTGTCATGTATTTAGCCTACTTTTTAGAGATGTATACGTATGTAATACGTAAAAGTCAAGATATAAATTAAAATTTGGGGATTACTCTCTGTTCAATGTCAGGAAGAATAATTCTGTAAGCATCCTTTCCATCTAGGCCTGGGCTTTAAAGAGATATTATGAGAATATTTATGTCTATTTAAAGTATCTTATAGATTAATTTATACAAGAATAATAATCTAAATATACTGTGTTTCGGTGGATTTATTGAGAAATGGGGGAAGTTGTCTAGTATCTTCTTCTTGTAAATATGAAGTTGGCTTCTTTATGTACTTAATACATTGTAATATATTTTCTATAATTACTTGGATATTGATTAATACATATGTTTTGTTTATGTTTAACTGTACATGTTTACATTAATAACATAATAAAGTAAAAAGAGGATTGTAGGATTGAGTGGAAATGTAACACACGAGCGATATGCCAATGAGAGGGGACTTTTTATAGGAAAAACATCTCTATTTAGGTGTTAGGGAGGTGAATAAAACTCGGAAAACTGCGCGTTTTTCGGGTCCGAACCCGCGACAAACTAATTGTTTTCAGTTATCCACTCGTTAATTAAAATGCAAATAGAGAAACTCCGTTTTGAATGATGCACAATTTGCTAGGTAATAGGGCCATTTTGTATAAAAACTGTCAAAAATTTCTTCTGTATATGCCTTTTAAGTCTTAATTAACTTACATCGAATTGCGTGCGGGTTTTAAAGTATATCTTACTATTAAATCTATTATATCTTCTATTCTCTTTGAAGTAAATAATATTTTTTTATATTTAATTATGTAGAAAACATATAAAAGTATATTCTAACACAAAAGATCTTTGTGTATAAGTACAATCCGTTTAACAAAAGTTCTGAGAATCTGGATTATATCAATCTATCCAGCTCTTGCTTTGATTGTACTTGACACTGTAATATATTTTATGCGTTATAAAAGCAATATATGACGTTAAAACTAATATAAAATCTTATTTATCTTATATTTTCTTTGATGTGTATAGATTATTAAGCTAAATCTTGTAAAATAATCGAAAAAAATGACAAATTATTATTAAAATTTTATTCATACAAACTGGTATTACGTACATAAAAAAAACGAAAAAAATAATTAATATTGCACATCAAAATGTAGGATAATCATTTCTCATAACTGCAAAAATCAGTTAAAATCATAAATTTAACATCCATTATAAGGATCTAAATCATTTCTGACGACAAAACACAACTATATACAATGATACATATTAGTTATCAATGTTGTTTATTAAGGAATTCGACTTGAAATTCACCTAAAATAATTGCTAGAAATGATTAATTCTATCGTAAATGATGCATAAATTACATAATTCATATTATATGATACATAAAACATAACGAGATCAGAGAATAATTATAATAATAATAATAATATAATGTGCGCAAGTTTATATGTTTATAATATAACATTCTACTATTCTGACATGTCTGATAAATTGGGGGTTGCACGAAAGATCAGTTTTATCTCTTCTCTTGGGATAACCAAACCTGGCACGTCATATATATCTGGCCCGGGTGTATCCGGTGGTAAAACAATATCAAAACATTGGAGGAGTGTTGACATTCCAAGGAAAAGAGTAGCTTTGACCAAACCATCACCTAAACAGGTTCTTTTTCCTGTGCTGAATGGAAGGAAATGATTGGGTTTTTGTATTTTCCCCTCTTCATTGATGAATCTAAAGTATTAACAGAAGTAAAATTTAATTATAAGGTGTAAAATTTTGTGTCAAAATTCCCGTTTTCTTACATACCTCTCTGGATTAAATGTTCTCGGTTTCTCCCATAATTCTGGATCCAAATTCAAGTCGCAAGTGTTAAACATGACTAAACTATTTTTTCGAACATGATAACCTGCGATTAAATAGTTTATTTTAGTTAGAAATATTAGTTTTTGTTAGTTATAAAGTCCTACGTTTACATACCTTGTATCTCTGTATCACAGGATGCTACGTGAGGAATAATGGGAGAACTGATAATTCGAATCAATTCCAAAATGGTGGCATAAGTATATGGCATGGAACTACGATCATCCAGTGAAGGGTAACGTATATTTTTAGTAACCTTTGTAACTTCGTTTCTAATCTTCATTCTTATCTCGGGATAATCAGCTAAGAAGTAGAGACCCCAAAGCCATAAATTTCCCAAAACTGAATGACCACCAAGAAGATCTTCGACGATGATTCCAACATCTTCTCTAGTCAAATCACCATTATCTTTAGAATTTTCATGAATGTGTTGAAGAAGTATATCAACAAGATCTCTCGGATGTTCCGAATCGAAATCCTTCTCGTGCTCTTCAAAGATGGTTTCAGTAAATTTAGAAACATTTGCTGCCAATTTCTTCAATCTGTAAATCTTCATAACGTTAAAAACTTTCAACCAAGGCATAAAATCAACGGCAAAACCTTGAAAGAGCTCCCTAAATACTACGTCATAGATTTTAACTATATTGCAAAATTCTGGATCTTCACGGGAATAGCTCTTACTACACAAGAATTGATAAAATATATTTGCAGTAGCAATCAACAAATAAAAACGTGGTTCTATAATTTGATCTTGAACAAGAGCCAGCGATTGTATCAATTCTTTCATTTCAGTTCTTATATATTGATCCATACGAGAGCTTCCAAAGGATCGAGCCTTTGGATGCATGAAAGGGAATGCGAGTTGCCTCCTTGTCTTCTGTTTGGAAGACCAATCGCACAGTGCTATAGCTAAATAGAAATTTATAGAGTTTAACTTAAAAGCAACGCGTTATTAATTAGAAAAAAAAATCATTCAATAATCTACTTACAATAATTTCTATCACCTCGAAAAATGGCATGAAACCTCAAAAAATCGGGACGGTTACCAAACTGGTTGCATTTGTTAACCAATACTTCTCTAATGATTGGTAAAGAACTGACCACAACACAATTTCTACTTCCAAGCTGTATACCATAAACATCACCATACTGTTTTCTCAAATCAGAAAATGCATCCCATGGTTTTTTATACTTAGAAATTATATGTGAAGCTCCAATAATAGGGAAACCGATAGGTCCAGGCAACTGTTTAAAATTTGTATTTTTCTCTTTGATTCTCTTGATCATCAGTAATACAGAAAAAAGCACAATAAAGATCCCAAAAACAGAAGCTGTAACGTCAGTTATCATGATTGACGAAAAATTCATGTTTAGGGGTGTACAAGAATAATTACTGCTTCTATACGTATATATATATATAGCCTATATATATGTATATATATATATAGCAAGACTGTCAAGGTAGATGACGTTTAACACAACCGTCGTGTAGTGTCGTACTTAGATGTACCTAACATTCGCCGTACAGCCGGTTTAGTACGAAAGTTTTCATTGGCCAGAACTTTGTACCATCTTTGGACGAATCTTGTCTTCTCACTGGTTGTATTACCTCAGCTTTACAGTAGCCTTGGCTCCTAAATTTTGATTGATGTATTGTGACGCAATCTTACTGTCTGAATATAGACATAGTTGTTTGATTTTCGTAAAATGCATATAAATTATCTTATTTTCTTTCATTTTTCTTTTTAAATTTAACTTTTAGTAGTGATGACTGTACAAACTCGTTAGGTTGGTGAGGTATGATAGGTATTTTTATATGTAATTCGTAAGGGTGATGAGTTTTATATGTTGTGAATTATACAGAATTAGTTTTTATATATATATATATATATAAAAGACTGTTTTTCTAAGTAATCTGGAATCTAGCTGCAAGGACCCCGATGCTCTA
>NW_019384403.1:383414-463170 GCF_000671375.1 Centruroides sculpturatus | reverse complement strand
GTTAAAATCTTTAAAATATAATTATTCATTTATTTAAAATTTTATGAAATATATAAACTATATTTCCATGAATACGTGAATGTCATACGTAATATATTTTATGAATATAAAATTATTTAGATACGTTAGAATTTTATGGTAACAAATTCAATCCCGGAAGTAAACATCTTGACACATATTTATTTATGTAGATTATAATATTTTGAATAAGGATGCCATTTTAATAGCATACCAACGAGAAATTTACCATCGAATTTCTACTTGGATCAGCACACCACTAGCCATTGTAATGTTAAACCAATATAGATTTATAATTGGGATGTAACCCTGAACAAACAGTCAACATTAATGCTGGCAGCAATTGTAATCAACAACAATGATCTCAGCAACCAGTACCAACAATTTTACTTGTAATAAGTCTTACAATGATGTAGTATTGTTAATGATGGTTTTTGTAGTATCGAGATTTAATTGCTACTCGAAATTTTGTTGTTAATATTAATAAATTAAATCACATAACGTTAACAAAATTGTCAGAATACAGAATAACATGCATGAAAGTCCTGTCGTACACTTTAAAACATGGTGTTGCTCTAAATGGCCTATATACAACAATCCTCTAACCTAAACGTGTATAAATTTCGACGCATACCGGTTCTTTATTGTGCAATTTATATTATTAATGTATTAATAAAATCTGTAAGGAAAGTTATAAAGAAAGATCTGTGACATGCTTTTGAAAGAATTTTATTTTTTAAGCTTTTTCTTTTTACTCTTTGACGCACCAACTAATAACAGTTCGATGATGAAAATCGCAAATCAAACAGTGTCTAACAATCTTTAATCGGTGTGGGTTTAACATAGATCCTGGATCGAATTTAAATTAGAATGTTAACCAATCGCCGAATGGATAGAACCACCGAATACCGGTAGTTAGTCGCGGGGTTCGCGCCTTACCAACAGGCTAAACTGGCGTTTTTCCGCGTCTAATACCTAAATAGGGGCCATGTCTCCTATAAAATTCCTCCCGGGAGTCACTTTCCCTTTGACAGATCACCGTGTGTTGCATTATCCTACCGTCAAGACGTAAGATAAGGATAACAATAACACTTTGTCAATCGACCCTGTGCTGATCCTCAACCAACAATCGTGTTACAACTGACCCAGTTTAATCTTCAATACGTAATTTTCTACGTGGATTAAGATTAGCAAGGTTAATAAACCTTTTGATAATCTTACACTCTGTAATATATATAATCATAGAAAGTCTGTATTAATGTTAGTTGAGTATATATATATATATATATATATGATTTTTTTCATATTTTTAGATATATTATGTGTAGGAAATCCGTAATAAATTCGATCAAGTACCCCTACGACCCACTAATGTTATAAAATGGGAAGTAAATGCCCCGAAAGTTTTTCCTATACACAGTATATAAGCAATCTGTCAACAAACTTACGGCATTTATATATATATAGGAGGGCCCAAAATTCAGTTAAACCACTGTAAAAACTAAATTACTGTCTTATTTGAGTAATTAAATACTTAATTAGTGGAAACGTGATATAAAAAAAAACAATTTTATAAAAGGAAAATCGTTATACTAAACTTAGTTTATGATTCATCAAAAACAGAAGCTGTAACGTCAGTTATCATGATTGACGAAAAATTCATGTTTAGGGGTGTACAAGAATAATTACTGCTTCTATACGTATATATATATATAGCCTATATATATGTATATATATATATATAGCAAGACTGTCAAGGTAGATGACGTTTAACACAACCGTCGTGTAGTGTCGTACTTAGATGTACCTAACATTCGCCGTACAGCCGGTTTAGTACGAAAGTTTTCATTGGCCAGAACTTTGTACCATCTTTGGACGAATCTTGTCTTCTCACTGGTTGTATTACCTCAGCTTTACAGTAGCCTTGGCTCCTAAATTTTGATTGATGTATTGTGACGCAATCTTACTGTCTGAATATAGACATAGTTGTTTGATTTTCGTAAAATGCATATAAATTATCTTATTTTCTTTCATTTTTCTTTTTAAATTTAACTTTTAGTAGTGATGACTGTACAAACTCGTTAGGTTGGTGAGGTATGATAGGTATTTTTATATGTAATTCGTAAGGGTGATGAGTTTTATATGTTGTGAATTATACAGAATTAGTTTTTNTTGATATATTTATTATTATTATTATTATAATTTTCTTTTTTTAAAACCACGTGAAATTGAAGACTTTTTGAAATTAACATATTTTAAAATTTGAAATTGATGTAATTTCTAGAATATTTTCTCTAGAATTTCAATTATTTAAAGAGGTAAATGACTAGAAAAAAATCTTGAATATTTCTTTTATTAATTTTTGAAATTTATACAATTTAGAAATTTAAAAAATCGAATTTATTAGATTTAGAAATGTCTTTAGAAATAATTCCATAGAATTAGTAATTTTTTTTTTTTTTTTAATATTTGAAAGATATACATTTTAAAATAGAAAAAAAAATTTAAAATTTTAGAATATTAAATAATAATAAATTTTTATGTTTAAAAAAATATAAGAAAGATGTAACATATTAAGAAAAATAAATAAATAATAGTGGAAAAGACAAACTAGTAAACTGTAGATGCCCTTTCCTGAATGTGCAAGGTCATGCATGAACTGAATGCCTGACCTAAAAATAGATACGTAATCTTTATTTTGTGTTTTAGAAGATGTGATAAAATAGAAAAAAAATGTATATATATGATAAAATCATTTTGAAATTTCTAATTTTAGAACGTATCTACTTATATACAAAATGATGCTATTTTTAACTAATGTAATGGGGATTATCTTGTTTATGTGAATTGTAACAGTTATAAGCCCTGTTATTTACCACTAAAGTGTCAAGGCCAAAAAAATGCCCATCTGTTTATCGTTGTCGAGAAGGTGAATTTAGATATTGGTGTAACATAAAACCTTCCAAAGGAACAATATATATATATATATATATATTTGTTATTACATTCTTTAAAATGTTAAGAAATACTCCATTTTCAGTGAGAATATTTTAAGTATTGTAATAAATATTAAGTAATTTAATTAATATGCTCTTAAATAATTTTTATATGTGATACTATGTTATGTGCTTGCCTTAAAAAGCATAGTTATGGGTTTAAATAAGAACTTACGAGCTGTAAGAAGGAATAAATGTGTTCAAGATGTCATTTAGAAGCAATTATTTTAATTTAAGCAACTAGTAAGACGTACTCCCATGTTACACGGTTCTAAATGATATCTTGAACACGTTATATATATTATTTAAGTTAATTTTTTATTTATTTAAAAAGTTTTTTAAATAAATAACATCGTATAAAAGAATATCTTGAATATTTTATCAAGAAATTATATACAGTAAAACCTGTGTAAACCGGACTAGCACGGTACCGAATATATTTTCCGGTCTGGCAAGTTTCCGTTTTGAACGGGTCTTTTTTTTTTTCATAATACAGAAAATCGCCGCATTTCGAAGAATTCTTTCCTCTTAGGCAGGTTTTCGTTCTGAACAGGTTTCTACAGGAAAAGCATAGGAGAAACTTTACATAATGAGTATTATGAGCTGGAGTGATGTACAGTAGCACCGTTGGGAAATTTATTTACGAAACTGATCCGTAATAAAAGAGGATAGAAGTTGAAAAGGTCTCACATTTGTATTCAACACTCTAAACTAGTTATAGGTACTTACATTAAAAAAAAAAACACTAGTAGCAGAGAGCAAAAATATGTAATATCTTCAGCTAAATCTTTCTTTCTTATATGTAAATTGTGTAGAAAATGATAATAATAATAAATGGTGCTATAAGTAAAGTAAATTATTATATAATGCCCTACCATTAATATACATAGGATAGGCGTTGGTAAGCAATACATCACTGCGCCGACTATAAATACTCTTAAACAGACCATAGCAAAGAGGAGTATGCAAATTATTGTACCACGTTCGGTACAATTAGCAGGCTTTCACAATAGGATGCCACATTTGCTAGACTTCTATACACTTGGGATTTGAAAGTCAACAGTAAGTGATGTCATACGTAAGTAGGAGAGAGGACTGGGTCTGAATCCGCCAAGGATTTCCCAGCAAACTGGCAGAAAGAGACGAGAGTCTTGTGAAAACGATGCGTACAGACTGTACATTAAAGCTGTCTGAGGTTATACAAACCGTGTGCGAGAGTTCTATGTTATGGGTTGCAACGATCGTGCAGTTGTTCTTAAGCCATTGATCATGACGAATGCTAGATGTCAATTGACATAGTGTAAGAAACGAAAATCTTGGACTTTAAATGGTGGAAATCCATTCTATGAACAGTTGAATCAAGGTTGAAAGTCTACCAGCTGGATGCACGTACTTGGACCTGGGTTTGGCGAACAATTTCAGACTGTATCGTTCCAACGAAGATTGGTGGAGCCGGTATAATGGTTTGGAATCTTAATTGTTATCGATAAAATCATGTTTGCTGTGAGATGTCTGGACATTTATGTACCCCAGACTATAAAAAGAAGGATCACAAGGTGTAAAAAAAAGGCTTCGTACACTATTCAAGGGGATTCAAACCCCACGATTCGACATCGGATTAGCGTTCCCACAAGTAGCGCTGTTTGCACTCTGGGCTAACTTCGGTTTGAAAACAAGGAATGGAATTTTTGTCAACATACGACGGCTTTAAATGGGTCAATAAACAAATGTCGTTCATTAGTTTCTTTTATATTTTCAGAATAGTCTAGAAGTCACGAATTTTTTGTTGTTTGAGGCCCCCTTAGGGATTAGGAAAAGGGCAACCGAGATGAAAAGGGGGAATGCGCCCTAAGTGCACAATGTACGGTCGCCCCTGGAAAGGCTTCTAAATCTACCAGAAAGATAATATATCCTGACACATTTTTGTTGTAATGAATTGTTTTACAAACAACGGGTGTTGAAAAGTTGGATTGGCCGGCCTAAAACCACAATCGGAGCACCGAATGCACGTGAGGACCATCCAAAAAAACAAAGATAAATTGGTGTGCCGTGTAAAAAGTTGTGTGAAGAAATATTTCATTGGATATTTATTTAAAAAGTTGGTGGAGAGTGTGCCACGAAGAATAAGATCCATCACAGCAACCAAAGGTTTCAGTTTAAGATATTAGAAACACAATAAATCACAAAGCCTTGAAATCCGGATATTAATGTTAGTGTATCGTATTGTTATAGCTGTTAGGATGAATTTTATAAGTTTTATTCATCTATAAACGTAGTAAATTTAGTTGTTTTGGCATCACAATAGCAAAGAAAGATAAATGCTTCAATGAAATTCTTGCGCGATGGACTGAATTATTTTAAAATTATTATATAACGAAGAAATGTTGCAAGATATATACAACAGAAGCTAAAATAGGCAGTATTTCAAGATTTATGAGAGATAATTCAGGAATTACGTTGCGCTGAGACGTCGTTGCTCAATTATCTAAGTGACGAAATGAAATGATAAATGATTGTAATGTAATTTATCTTCAACTAAAACATACCTCAGACATTTTATAAATATTGCAAATTAATCCAGAAATAAAATAAGATAATTTTTTTAATACTTTCCCGGCTATTATATATAACAGAGGGAATAGATGAAAAAATAANTTCGGTAAGTGATGCTATGCGCGTTTAATTATTGGACTTTATTTGTTTTCATACCTAATACTTGCTACCATTGCTTTTAAGTTTTCAGATTGGGTCGGGAGATGTTATAAATTTAAAGCCATATTTCCCGAACCAATTGTCCGATTTATCTGAAAATTTATACAAACTTTCCTCCCTAAAACATAAACCTCCCTGCAAAAATTCAGAAATTTTCGACAAAGGGCACAAGAGTAATTAAGCTTCAAATTGGATGAAAAATTTGTGTCTTCCACTCACATATAGAAAAAAAATCCCCAAATGTTTTTGCATTTCTCGACGTCTGAAAGTCCTCCTAGTCCAAAAACGTAGGTGTTGGGGGGTCACATTTTGACGGATTATATTTTCCCTCTGTTATATAACAGCAGGGAAAGTAATACAATTAAACTTCAATTTAGCACCAATTTATTTGCCTCCGAAATCATCGCTAAACTAAAGTATCTCATACAGTGAAAATTATGTATAGTAATGAGATATGAGCACAAATTTAAATCTGGTGTATTATGTAAAGTTATATTTTTAGAATTCTTGATCACGTCTAGAATTTATTTTATGGCTGAATATAGTAAAATATCTTTCTACCTGTTAGATCTAACTGACCTTGACCTATAAAGCATTGATTTACCTTCCATACTGAACTAGTTCCTTAAGGAAAAAATAGTTTCAGAAATAAGTCTAATATATTTTATCCTCGTAAAAAGTATTTTTTACGTAATTTTTATGAAAAAAAAATATTAAAAAACAAACAACGAAAAAAATTCTTGAAGTGTGAACATTTTCTAGAATGAATTTATACATTTAAACTGAAAATCCAATTAAATAAATAAATAATTTATTTATTTAATTGGATTTTCTTGATTTAACAGAATTTAAAATTAAAGAAATTTTTTTAGATTTTCTAATACTTTAATTAAAAAGTTATACTTATTATAACCAATTTTAACCAATTTACTGTTCAATTTACTACAAAAAAATCTCTCATTCTGTGTTTAATATGGTTTAATTTATCCAAATTTAACCAATTTACTGTTCAATATGTTTAAAAAAATCATTAAACTAGATATATTTGAATAAACTGAGTACATTAAACATAAAGTCGATGCTTTTTTTTAATATATGTGATATATGAGCGTTCGAAAATGTCGGATGTTCTGTCAATTTCTAAGATGGAGGAGCACAGAAGTGTAATTCGATTTTTGTGAACGACTAGCAAGAATGCCCTCAAAATTTATGGAGAAATGAGTGCTGTGTATGGGGACAATTCCCCATCGTTGCGAAGTGTGAATTGATGATGACACCATTTCACACTTCGAGCATCCAGGATGCCACAGATCATGCTGTTCTTCATGCATCATCTGATTGGTACCTTTTTCTTGGCCTCTTAAAGAAGGAGTTAACAGGTCGACTCTTTGAAAGTGGAGTGGTGCAGTAGTCTGCAACGCAACACGTGGGCATTCTCCAAAGGGGGACCACCTCCAGAAAGGACTTTCTACAGAAAACAGGCCAATATTTAGGTGTCACAAACATGAAGAAAACTCGGAAGACTCCACGCGAGAACCCACTACCAAATGCCAACTGGTGGGGCACGAAACTATTACCAAATACCAATGGTGTTCCGGCCACTTGTGGGCACTCGAGAAGAATACAGTTGGCAAGGAATTTTCGATTTACATTCGTATATTATGTTCAATATGTTCAATTGAAGTCTTATTTTATCTAGTTTGCTATTCAACATACTGTCGAACCTCCGAATAACGGCCACTGACGAAAATATAAAAAAGAAATGTCCGCCATTTAGAGGTTTTGATTATAATTAACATATTCAAAAATATTAGTTGTGTAGTTAAATATTTATGAGTTTTAAATCAAACGGAGCGAGAAATCTACCGAACTTTCACGTATAGAAATTAATTTACATTCAATTTACGTGAAAAATAAATAAAATTAGTTAAATCATTTCAAAAATTAATTAAAATCATTTAATTATATTTAATACTTACGTCGATCGTTATTATTAGATTTATACGGTTGTTTACATCTTTCAAGTTCAAATAATATGAAATATATTTAAATATTACAACATAAGTAAATCTATTGAGTAACATTTCACATATTTCATTTTAAATTTATATTTTCGTAAATTTTATAGAATATAGAATATCAAGTATTCATTGCATACTCGATAACTCGATGTAAGCTATAAAATTAATTTTTAAAAAGTTATAATGAATTTATACCCCCATATAGCGGCCTTCGAATAACGCCACTCCCGTAAAGCGCCGACGTTCTCGCTGCTATTAAATATAGCCAACATAACGAATCACGTGACTTCCATGCACCCTCCAATTCGTATGAGTATATTTGAGGTATTTTAAACTTTAGTTTAGCGCCATACTCGATTTAATGCCAAATGGTGTCTCTAAATTGAAGTTCTACTGTAGTTTTTTCGGTAAGTGATGCTATGCGCGTTTAATTATTGGACTTTATTTGTTTTCATACCTAATACTTGCTACCATTGCTTTTAAGTTTTCAGATTGGGTCGGGAGATGTTATAAATTTAAAGTCATATTTCCCGAACCAATTGTCCGATTTATCTGAAAATTTATACAAACTTTCCTCCCTAAAACATAAACCTCCCTGCAAAAATTCAGAAATTTTCGACAAAGGGCACAAGAGTAATTAAGCTTCAAATTGGATGAAAAATTTGTGTCTTCCACTCACATATAGAAAAAAAATCCCCAAATGTTTTTGCATTTCTCGACGTTTGAAAGTCCTCCTAGTCCAAAAACGTAGGTGTTGGGGGGTCACATTTTGACGGATTATATTTTCCCTCTGTTATATAACAGCAGGGAAAGTAATACAATTAAACTTCAATTTAGCACCAATTTATTTGCTTCCGAAATCATCGCTAAACTAAAGTATCTCATACAGTGAAAATTATGTATAGTAATGAGATATGAGCACAAATTTAAATCTGGGAGCTTGAAAGTCACGTGATTTAGTTTAGTGATGACAATATTATTTATCATGCAATATCCTATACCAGTGTTTCTCAACGGGGCGATATCGCCCCCATGTGGACGTTTTTCCATGTTCAGGGGGCGATTACTAACAATTTATATTTTGGGGGGCGAAAAAACAACTTTCTGGGCGATGTAGTAAAACATTATATTAAGAATAATTAGATATTTTATTTGTTATATCGTACAATAATTAAACAAATAACATTATACTAGTCAATAGCAGAGCCGGCCCTACCATAGGGCGAACGGAGCAGCCGCTCCAGGCGCTAAGTCCCAGGGGGCGTCTCAGTGGTAAAGAAAATTAAAGGTAAAAATATTTTTCACTTTTCGATATTTTAATTGCAAGCGTATGGCCAGTATGTGAATGGCCTTATTTGTTGAAACGCGCGTGGGCGGGGTTCCACCCCCGGGCCCTATAATAGGATCTCGCTCCTCCTAAAACTTGCCTCGGGCCGGCACTGGTCAATAGTCTTTTCAATGCAGTACGAATTTGGCGTTAGTCTTGGCCCTCGGCATCGGAATTTTGTAGTGAAGGGGCGATACTACACAACGATTTTATTGAAGGGGGCGATACTACGTTGAAGGGGGCGACGATTCGTTAGAGGTTTAGAAACACTGCCCTATACAGTCGACCTCCCTATAACACGGTAGATACGTTCCGTTTTTATGAATCCATTTTCTATGAGTCCAGCCGATCACAGCCCGGCACGTATGCAGTTTACGGACTAAGGTTGTTTGAAAGGTTTCTTCCATAAAATTAAACGATTCTACACTAATTCGATTCAACATTTCCAAAACACCTATAATTGTTTGGGAATAATCCATATAAACTATGCTATAAACAAAAAATTGTAGGATTGCTTACCTAGTGTGCACCGTTCAACGACGCCATTGCTTAAGCTTGTTTTCGTCGTGGAGCTTGTCATCGAATGGCGCTCGCGTGCTTCCTGATTATTTTTTTTTTTTTGCAAAAAATTCGTTGAACATTGGAGACATCATTAATATAAATATAATTTTTATGGCCGTTAGTTAAATAATAAATGGTTTTAGTAGATCCGCTGCTCGTTTAAACTCAACGGTTTGTGCAATATACGCTATTGGTCTAGATTCGACCAATCCTGTCGCGACACGAGTCGGCGCTGACGTTATACCGAATTATACGAGTGTTTTTAGCATGTTTGTAAGAATATTGTCGCAAGTTTTTAGCCGTGATATAGGAATCCGAAATATAGGAACCCGTGTTATAGGGGGGTCGACTATACTTAATAACTTACGGACTCATAAAGAAGATACAGTCAGGTGTTTTAATCAGCACTTCACGCAGAAGACGATATATCGAGTTTTGATTCTCTCTCTTTATATAAATATGTACATATAATTTTATATTTAAGATAATAAGTAACAATGAAAAATCCCTTATTTATAAAAATATTTACATTTTTCTAGAATGTGTTTTAGAAAAGCAGAAAAATGTTGGACAGAATGTGCTTTAGAAAAGCAGGAAAATGTTGGACAGAATGTGCTTTAGAAAAGCAGGAAAATGTTGGACAGAATGTGCTTTAGAAAAGCAGAAAAATGTTGGACAGAATGTGCTTTAGAAAAGCAGAAAAATGTTGGACAGAACGTGCTTTAGAAAAGCAGAAAAATGTTGGACAGAACGTGCTTTAGAAAAGCAGAAAAATGTTGGACAGAACGTGCTTTAGAAAAGCAGAAAAATGTTGGACAGAACGTGCTTTAGAAAAGCAGAAAAATGTTGGACAGAACGTGCTTTAGAAAAGCAGAAAAATGTTGGACAGAACGTGCTTTAGAAAAGCAGAAAAATGTTGGACAGAACGTGCTTTAGAAAAGCAGAAAAATGTTGGACAGAACGTGCTTTAGAAAAGCAGAAAAATGTTGGACAGAACGTGCTTTAGAAAAGCAGAAAAATGTTGGACAGAACGTGCTTTAGAAAAGCAGAAAAATGTTGGACAGAATGTGCTTTATTAAAGCAGAAAATTATTTGTTAAATTTTTTTTATATTTATTTTATTTTGGTCTACAATCATTAAAGTTCTGGTGGACTAGGGATTACTGCCCCCAAAACATAACAATAAAAATATTCCTCATATAAAATCAATTAAACTCGAACAAATAAACAATAGTTGTACAGTACATATATAGTACATACATTAAAAAATATAAAGGTTTCATAATTACTACTAATAATTTCAGATTATCTGCACGTAAAAAAACACGAGAATTAAGTGTAAGAATAAATAATAAAATCGTTACAAGAATAAAAATTGGCTACTGAGTGCCGAGTGCCGCAGAGAGAAGCAAAAAGATACAAGAAAAAGTCACCCAGATTGATGTAAATACATTTAAGTGTTGGAAAAAAAATATAGCATGGGCAAAGAGAAAATTACGATCAAATATGCAAAGTTAAAAAAATTGTCTTTAAAGGTAGAGATAGAAATTGGTCTGTAGGAGTTGGCTCGTGTTATATGACCCCTTCAACCTTTAACCACCAAAATTTAATACCATCAATCTTCCTAATACTCGAACCTCCTTGCAAAATTTCAGAAATTTTCGACAAAAGTAATTAGACTTCAAATTTTCGACAGGAGTAATTAAACTTCAAAGTGGATGAATAAAATCGTGGCACCCCCATACACATACCCTAAGAGCCATGCATACATGCATGCATGTTTTGGTTTATTAAGTTATTGCAATGCAATACTTGGGCGATCTGTCTAGGGAGGGAATGCCTTCCGGAAGGTCGTTTTAAGGGCAACTGGCTCCCTATTTAGGCGTTACAAACGTGGAGAAAACCCTGAGCACTCCCCGCCCTGGCAAGGCGCGAACCCACGACCGAACTCCAAGTGTTCTAGGAATGGAACCGCTTGCCACTGGTGGGCCCATTTTTGACTAAGACTTCCTCTCTTTGCTAATCAGAAACTACACCAGTATTAATAAACAAAGTCCAAGTAGACAATATAAAAAAAAAAAAAAAAAAAGCAAATCATTAAGGAAATAGAGGTAAAAAGAATCAGGGTTTTTTTAAAATACAAATATATTACACATCCGTTGAATTTTATTACAATAAAAAGGTTGTCACACACACGAACACAATTAATGCCTTATATTTCTCCTAAAATGCATTTCGTGCTTGGTGTTAATGACCCTCATCACTTATATGATATACTGTAGTTAAGTATATAACTGATGAGGACCATTAATACCAGCGGCCGAAATGCATTACAGTAATTATGTCATGTGTATGATAACTCTTTCATTCTAATAATATTCTACGTATATATAATAAAGTGTATTTGTATTACATTTAAAAAAAAGAATTAAAGGGTATTATTTGTTAAACAAGTAGATTTTTTAAAATTCTTTTTTTTCTATGGACATTAAGTGTGATTTTTTTTTATTATCAAACGCGTTATGGGTTCGTCCAAACCATGGAGCGGCAAGGCAGTGAGGGACCCAAAGCAAAAAGCTGGCATATTAACCTCTTGGCCATCCTACATATGAGGATAAAAAATTGAGATAATATACAAAAAAAAGATGCTACCCCACGAGTTTTAAGTTTATTCGGTTGTGGCATGCCTTTCGGAAGGACTTTCTAGGAAAACTGACCCTTATTTAGGTATTACAAACGTGAATAAAACCCGGTAAATTCCACGTGTCCAACCCATCGTCCAGGCTCGAAACCACGGCCAGTGTTTGATATATTAATCCACTCGGCCACTTGTAGTAAATTTTTATATGTAAATTTTATGTAAATTAGCTAGAAATTACCAAATCAGTTTTAGAATTTATAATAAAATTTATATTTAAATATAAGAGAAAATTCTTGGCAACAATAATAACCAGAAAAGGAGAATAATTTGAATTTTTCTAGAATATAAATTTTTATTAAATATCGTCATTATTTCAAGTTGTAAATAAATATTTTATTCATAATTTTGGCTCAGTATCAAATATTCTACTTCCAAATTTAGCAATATTTTTTGATGTAATAAATTCTTATTCCCTAATAAATTCAGTTTTATTTTATTTTAAATTTAAGCTGTTAATCGATTAGAAATAATTTAAACGCTTGATAATTTATTAAAAACGATTCAAAAATTAATATTTTTATGTTTATAGTAACACTTGAACACAGTAGCATTTATGCGATGCCATTAATGGTAACGAAATGTTAATATTGTAGCTTTGTTTAGTTAAGTTACGGCAACGCAACACTTGGGCGATCAGCTTAGGAGAAATGCCTTCCGGGAAGTCTTTTTAAAGACAACTGGCTCCTATTTAGACGTGGAGAAAACCCGGAAAACCCCACGTCCTGGCGAGGCGCGAACTAACCACCCAGTGTTCAGGGAACGGAACCTCTTGTTCACTCCTAATATTGTAGCATTTGTACGGTTTTAATGTGCTTAGAATTCTAATTGAATATTACCAAGTGTTAACCTGCTAAAAATGCTCTCTCTTACAGTTTGTATAACACTAACATGCTCATAATACTGTCACCTTGTTAGAAACCGCCAATTAATTACGTGTACAGTTTTTAATTCACCTCCCTCCTGTGTGTACTTTTATTTTTACTGTATATACTTTTAAAAACCCTTTAGTTACGTGTTAATCTTTATTAGTTTTAGTGATATTAATGTCATACGAATGTCAGAAGGGTCTATAAACTATTGTCGAACTATTAGGCCCTCCTGACATTCATATGACACTAAAACAGATCAAGTAGACATGCTTCGACCCCCTCCCTCTCCATTATATACACTACATTTCGCCATCTTCCTTCCCTCTTAAACTTCATACCCCTTAACATTATAGCATTTTAATGCTTCATACCATAATTACGACCCATTTTTAGTTTATTTTAATGCTAATATAATTTTAAAAACGTTCTTAAAGATATTATAACCATGTTGACATTTTAATCTTATTTTTTGGCACGAACTTCAATCGGATGTAAACAACTGTTTAGTATTTTAAAAACAATAATTCCTTCATATTTTAATAAATCATAAATTATTACTTGAAGTAAACAGGGTAGGAAACTGCATAATTTACAGAATAATAGTACATATATTTATTATTATTATTATTATTTTTTATTTTAAACTGGGTGCTTCTATCCTGTTTCTGAAAGGTCAAAATCCAAGGTTGTTTGAAGATTTATTAAGATTAGACTTCTCAATTAGGATTTCAATAAATTCTCTAGTGAAAAGAATTATTTAATTAAGTATAAAAACAGTATCATTTTTTTCAATTTACTATTATATTTTACTATTTGCGTGTGCCTGGATCGCTCGAGCTTTTAGACTCTGAACCCATAACGAAACTGAAAAACACAGAAAATTGCTTGAGCTTAAATAAGGGCTTAAGTTAAGAGGGGCTTTATACTGTGGAGATGGGGGTGGCGAACACCACCATCTCCACAGTATATTTTCTATGGTATCAAAGAATATTCATGCCAAATTTGATGCATATACATTACATTGAACGGTGTATAATTCTTTATCTAACTTATACAGATACATAAAAATGTTGACTGTTACACATAACAGAGAGAAAGTATAACGATCGGTCCAAGATTTTTATATTTTTGAACTCAGGGAACGTTTAAACATCGAGATATGCAAAAAATTCGAGGATTGATTTTGTATCTATGGATGTCAGTGGGTTTATGTGTGGGGGGCACGATTTTGTCACCCTCTTTGAAGCATAATAACTCCCGTGCTTTTTGTCGAAAATTTCTGAAATTTTGCAGGGAGGTTTGTGTATTAGGGGGGTTGATACTGTTAAATTTTGGTGATTAAAGGTCGAGGGGATGGGGAGATAACGAGAGTTTAGTGTCATATTTCGAGTAGGATCGGACATAATAACGATTTTATTCGTTGTTAGCATCTACAATTTGTTTTATAAAACCCACCCTTACCCTGAAAATTAAGCATTTTGTCATTTTATAATAGTTAAAAATATNCAGACATAATAACGATTTTATTCGTTGTTAGCATCTACAATTTGTTTTATAAAACCCACCCTTACCCTGAAAATTAAGCATTTTGTCATTTTATAATAGTTAAAAATATTAAGTTTTTAAAATAAAATATCATAACAGATGGAGCCAGTAAATATTACCAGGAAAGTTAAACAACTCTTTGCTGGATTTTTTTAAGCAAATACAAGAATGAAAATCTTCAGACAACTTTTTAAACTTATTTTATTTATTGAACATATTTATAACACATAAAAAGTACATAATTTATGAAAAATATCATCATAAAAGTTGATTAGAAACTGCCAATCTTCTGAAACCAAGATTTAATCAAAGAGGAGGAATTACTTTTAAGCAAAGGAGGAAAAAAAAAAGTTATGGAAACATTGACTAATGACTTTAACACCAACATATTTATAATAAGATGACATTGCGACAAAAACCAGAATCCTTGGAATTTTTCAACTTTCACCCCCGTTCAATTCCAAAGAAGTTGAATGACCATATAGGTATTCTTACCTCAAGCATTGAAATCTTTTCTAACATTTCAGGGTATTATATATTAAAAAAAATCATATCTAAAATTTCAAGTCTACCTGAGCAATTTCTAATCCTCCATCCTGAGTTTCAAATCGATTTCTTGCATGTTGCAATACATGGGTACTTCATAAAAAAAACAGTACAATTTTACATTAATACACGAATTTCTTTAGGTTCTTACCATATATATATATATATATTTTAAAATAAACGAATAAAATATTTAAGAATTAAAAAACGAAAGGATGTTACCTAAAAATGGTGTCAATGCCCGTCCCAGAATTATTTTCTCATAAAATAATTCTGGAAATTTCAAGTTTTATAAATAATCTNGCCGCAAATAATAAGGTCATTTCATAGCAGAAAAACACATTAATTTAAAAAAAAATTGCTTTTCATCTCATCTAATTTTATATATAAATATAATAGATTTTATAATAGATGTGAACAAACTCACTCCTTACGTGTTTTTGTTATGGTGTGTAGTTGTATTATAAATATTTTAAAGAAAATTTTTACATATTTAAATAAATATAAGAATGTAATTTCGATTTATTTTATAGCTTTGTTTCTGTAAAAATTAAATAAATATATACTTATTAGTAAAATTTTTTATATAATTGAGCTATAATTTTCATCGCAGACTTGTAAATTCCTATCGTTGTCTGTCTGTTTTTCTATTGTTATTCCAAGAAACATCTATCTAAATAGATAAAAATCCAAACCAGATATAGAAAGCCAGACACAGACCGGAAGTTTTTATATAGTTAATTCATGTCTCCGATTCCTAGGCTTCTTATATATGCTCTCGATTTCCATCTATTCAATTCTTTTCCCCATATTACCGAAGGGCAGTCAGACGATAGTGAAAATGTATAGGTCTGCAATTAGATAATTGCAGCCCAATTATACAAATTGCGACGAAATTCAACAGTAACTTATCAGTGAATTCATTCGAATAATACAGTAATATATTTAGAACTTTAGTTATATTCGTAATAGTTATTATTTAAACTAATAACACGCGGTCCAATGTAATTAGATATCTCTATTTACCGTGACATTACTCCAAAATATTTTTAGAGGGAATGCTCGAAATCAAAATCGAACGTACATTTTTGCGTAATTAAATTAGATCATACGCGAATATTAACGTAGAACAACAGTACAATTAATTTCTAGTAACAAATTATGAATTAGAAGAATTGAAAAAAATAATAAAATATGAAACAAGTAAAAAAAATTGCTGCAAGTTTTAATCGTGTTTCTAAATTTAAAATATATGCTCTCCATTTCAAAGTAGTACTGTAGTGTCTTGCCCTGTACTTTTCCTTTAATAATAGAGTCGTGCCGGTTGCTGTTAGGCACAGAAGAAACGATCCTTGTATCTGACGGACGAGGACACATGCCTCCACCAAAGAGGCTATCCTGGTGCCTGAAGGCCACGGGCGACACGACCCTTGCACAGACCAGGTACGGAGAGGAGATTCAATAACAAAGAAATCGCCATTGTTTGCTTTGTTCTTATGTCTTATTCGTTTTATTCGACTATTTTCCGTTCGGCGCGCGCGATACTGTTTTTATTTTTGACTCATAGACGTAAATTTTGTTAGGTGTTCTCAGTCGAATTAGAGAACGTAGAAATTTTATCAAAATTGACCCATTAAATTTTAAGAACGACAAAGTCGCGCGATTCGTGCGATATCGCTTTGTCGCGCTCGCTCGTGAAACGACCTTATATCTCGAAATCCCAATTTTTTATTGCATTTTTGGATTCGCCGACTTAATTAATGGAAAATGGCAAAGTTTAATCGAAATCGACCCGAAAGATTTTGAAAACGAGCACAATTCTCAAGTCCCATAGAAGAAGCTTCGCTAACGCTCCCCCCTTAATAAAGATTGGATTATTCAATAGAATAGCTTAAGGCGTAGATAAAGATGTAGTGTTTTATATAATAGAATGCTAACATAAGATTTAAAATATATATTGTATTACGATAGGGTAATTGCATAATGTCAAGAGTAAAAAAAAAGGAAATCGATGCGACATACAACAATGTTTATTGGTTCAAATGTCCTGAATTGTCTACTATCCTGATTATATAAGTAGATCAACTACAAAGTTGTCTGTTAAGATGTCTGGCAGACAGATATGGTAGTTAAGTGCGTAGGTAGATATAACATACACGTGTTGTCGAAAATATAAATCACAATGACTTATGATATCCACAAGGACATAATCTATATACAAAAATGCTTTCGTTATATCTTTTAAAAATACTGAAACCGGTTAATACTCGATTTATCTTTATAAAAATTAAATAAGTTATGTAATGCAACACCTCATTTGCATATAATATTTAAATTTTGGGGATTTTTAAAGGCATTTTTTAAAGAGATTTTAAAGGGATATCCTTGTTAAATTGTAAAATTAGTTTGAAAACATTTTTTTTAAAGATAAATTATGTTTTTATGCTTTTTTAAATGCTTTAAATTTGAAAATATGAGGTTCTTTTTATTGTCTATTAACAATACATTTATTATGTGGAATTTATGAAATTATCGATAACCTATTATTGAGTCGATATATCTGGTTAAAAAAAAACAATAATAAATAAATCTGAGTGAATTTTGTCACGCGAAATCGGACTAAATCGATAGGAGCTGAAAAAATGATGAAGAGAGTTTATTTTTGATTTTTCATCACAACAAACTATCACGAATTATTAAAAATTATTTTATAAATTTAATCTACAAGCATAAATATATGCATATTGCGAAATGTAATTATTATAAAGTATAAGTAGGTGAAGATAACGGAATTTATAGCTAATCTCCCTAACAGAAAATGAAAATATATATTAAAATATTCGAAATTTAGCTAGAAAATTGAAAAAAGCCATTAACTTGATTTTTATATTTTTCCTTATTTTAAGATATTCTAACATTATTATTACATTAAAAGTGCATTCAGGTTCTGCTTCCCACATTAGTCTATTCTTTCGCATGTCGAACATCATTGACCCATCTTATGTGCCGATTTTCTATTATCTCTGTATAACGTAACTCGTGTATTTTCCTTTTATCTAGATCTATATTTGTTTAGTTTCATTTATCTAGCTCTTAATTTAGAAATAAAATAAACGTATAAGGAGAAGAGCTACGATTAAAATCATAAAATAGAAATTTATACAACCCGCATTGGCCTAAAAATCTCATCAAAATGAATTTAAATCCAAGTTGTTCCGTATTTTTAGATAAAAGAAAAAAAAAAATGTTTTTAAATTATTCTACTTTAACTCTAGAATTATATAAACAGGAAGAATTTCCTAATTTCTCTCTCTTTCTTCATCCATTAGGACTATATAAAAGTTTCGTCCTAAACTAGAAAGTAGGTTATTTGACTAAAAATATATGCACATTTTGAAAATTTTGCTTTCAGAATAGAAATTTTTAATTTTCTTTAAACTTTCTTTTGTCAATTTTCTGTTAGAAGAAAGAAAGAAAAGGGTTCAAGGAACTAGAATCTAATTGCAAACATCTCTAGAGAAAAACGATGTTTATTCCAATGGCAATAGCTCCATAATAACCGGAAAACCGGAAAATAATGGTTTCTTGTACGTAATAGAACTCATAAGCTACCGTGTGACTTGTAATAAGAAAGCCTAAGAGTGCAGGTCAAACACGTGGAAAGAGTTTACTATGAGGATGTTCTAATTTTGGCTAGATCCTTCATAAAAATCTTCCAATTGAAAATAACATGAAAGAGATACTAGATAAGTGGTTATGCTGACAAAAATATATAGCTATAAAGGGGTAAGAACTGTTTCTTTTATGGCACTCTATATAAGGTAAGTTCGAAACAATCTCCTCTTTCTAACGATATTAATTTTGCTTTCGTGCTACATGTACGAACAGGAAAAATTTCAAACAAATTACATAATTCCTATTGAAAAATGATTAAGTTAAGATTTAAAATATAAATATATTTCTATTTGACATTTTATCGTGATTTTCTTAAAACAATTCTATTTTAAAATAGATTTATCATGTGTTTTATTACTATTTTCCCTGTTAAAAAAGTCGAAAAACTACAATTTCGACTTTAGAAACAAGCTTTTGAATTATTAAATCAGAAAATAAAATTATCAATTTAAAACATAAATATATTTAAAAATTTATCAGCATTTTCTCTTCTTTCTTTTAATATACTAAAATATACATTTTCAAGTTTTTAAAATCTAAATAAATAATTAAAAACAAGAAAAAAAAATATATAGAAAATGATATCATGTTTATTTTTATCTGTTCTCTTGGACTACCAGACATAAGCTATTGTTTTTGATATGCCAATTTCCATTTATTACTTATCGAGTCATTAATATAATGTGAATAAGTAGGTTCCAGGAAAAATTATTACACAATTAAATGTATAGATTCCCGAGAAAAATCAAACAATAGAGAAGACGTGATAAACATCATGCAATCAACAAATTACCCNACAAGACAACTGCCGCCATGTTTAGTCCTCGTTACCAGTTTAATTAAAAATATATATTTTTTAATTTATGCACTATTTCCGAAAATATTACAAAATTGAACGGTTTCTGATATACAATATATTATTTAATATTTAATAAATAGTGAAAAAGAAAAAAAAAAGTTCATTGGACTAACGATGGCGAATCGATACCTCAACGAATGCGTTACTTATATATATATTTCTAGTGATATTAATGGGAAACAAGCGCCATCTTATAGTGATAATAAGAATTAATTTTACTATTTTTAAAGGTGAATTATTTATGTATTTACAAGCCAATTACCTTTAAAATAGGAGCCAATACCTTTAAAAAGACCTCCCTGAAGACAGATTGCCCATGTATTGCACTGCCTTATCCTAATAATCTTACAATACGAATATCGTGGTAAGCCGAATGCCAATTCGCACGGGTCCTTTCAAATCGAATCTAATCAATTTAAAGTAATAAATCACGTTTGAATGACCCGATACAACGTATAAAATAACGAACGTTAAAACCGTTAACAAATCTAATGACGTAACAATAGATCTGTTTTTAAAAAACGTCACGGCCTTTGTACATCTGTATTTCATGTGTCATTTGAATGATATTATTCAATCAAATTATGCTTGCATCTAATTACTTATAAAATATAAATAATATATTATTATTATATTTAAATGGAATTTATTATATTTTATTAAGGATCTTAAATTACACAGGATGTTATGAATTTATTTATTAATTTTTTTTTGACAGCTGTAATATACGCTATATAAGTGAATGAAACTCGTGATTTCTATTGTTAGTAAGACTGCAAACAAGGATTTATGCTGGAAAAAATGAAGTTTTTAAGAAATTTAGTGTTGATTCTAGTCATTTTCGTTGTAAAGAATGGTAAGTACAGAGTATAATTAAGTTTTAATTAATGATTTTTTTAAATATTAATTAATTGTTAAGATGAGGCCGAGCAGTTAAGGTCTAAGTCTACCGCTTTGGGGGATTAAGACGGGTGAAAAAATCCCTAGAAATTGTTCGGGGTGATCCGTTTAGATGTATCAGTCTCGTCTCTCACCATTTAGCTGTCCATTGTAAGCCTGGAAAACCCATAATGGGATTGCTAAAAAAGGCTTTCTTAATACCTTTATAGGGAGGAAAAAGTTTAAAAAAATCGTTAAAAAAAAAAGATCTAAAACTTGCTGATTGCGTACGACAGCATGTCATTATCATTGTTATTTGTATATTATTTAGCATTTTATACATAAATAGGCTCATATTTTGTTTTCAAGACTTTAAACGAGAGATAGATTAGTTTACAGTAAAATTTACTCACAGAGTTTATATTAATTATTAAAACTGTACGCTACAATTAGATTACATATAAATCATTCCCCTAATCCTTATAAGTGGTCCAGAGGATAAAAACCATTAGAGGAAAATTACATAATTAGTTATTTACTGTAATTTCTTGCGTATAACTTCTGAAATTGAACTCGATACATAGATAATTCGCTGGTTATTAGAAGAAAAATCGGCAGGTGAATAATTTTCTAGTAGGTATACGATTGTTAATACATCATTTTTTTTATTTATATTTAATTATTTTCTTCTTATTCTTTCTTCTAGAAGCTGCAGATCATAGAATACGTGCATGCAGATACGATTTGTATAATAGAATAGTGACAGCATGCAAAGAGAAACTTGAAAAATGGGGTTGTAAGTTCATTTATCTTTCCTCTATGATATTATAAATAAATTTTCGATTAATTTATTGAATTTTTAACGTAATATTACAGACAGTTCCTATCGTCTATATAACTTTGCAATCTTTCGTGGAGAAATTGGAAGAAAATTACACGATAGATGCTGTTGGACCAGATGCTTTTATGTAAATTTAAAAGAAGATGCCGTGTGTAAACTTCTCATACCTTCTTCTTCAGTTAAATAATAAAAGTCACGAATAATTAAAATTAAACTGTAAATTAATTTACATAATAAAAATATACCAAACGGTGCATTATATTGTAAATATTTCAGTTATTTCGGTTTAATTTCGATCTTATTTATATACTAGCAAAAGTCGAATGAATAAAACCATTCAAAATTGTTATAATTTAACTTTATACGGCAAGTTCTCGAATGATATTTGTGTAATTTGATGTGATTGAAGTTCACATAAATCATATTTACAATGTGAATTTATGAACGACGAAGATTCGTTTCGAGAGGAGGAAAAAAGAACAATGGTTTTACAGAATTCGTGTAAATTTCTCTTCATTTTATCGGTTTTATCCCTTCTCGCTTTTATTTGTTTTATCGCAGACAAGGTAAGAATATATTTAAGTAACGTATAAATTTCTAAGAATATTTATAATCAGTTATATGTAACGTAATGTTACCGATACTTTCTCGTTTGTTACAATTAATTAATTAAGTGGTAGTAGAACTTGATTGAGCGTTTAGAGTATATTCGAAATACAGTAGACTGTCGTTAATTCGAACTCAGAGGGGCAGCCTAAACAGTTTGGATTAAAAGGAGACCATTTTTGGATACTGCAGAAGAAAAATGGGTGAACTGAACAAGACACTTGGCAAGCAGATTAATGCTTAAGCAATGAGAGATACAAAACAAAGATATAGTAGTGAAATTCAATGGAATAAACGAACAAAATCACGACGAGCAAGCGCGCCACAGGGCCACAGTAAACGTGCCAACTGATTTAAAATGTTTTTAAATTGTAATTTATTTATTGTATTTTTTAGAAATTAATTTATTAAGTTTAAATTTGATCATTAGATTTCAAAAGTAGGAAGAAGATGTTAATCTACTAACACGCGCTCTTAATTCTAATAAAGAGGATTGAACACAGTCGAGTTCGAATTAACGAGTGAATTTTACATCGATTTAAATAGGAGTAACACGAGGACTAACGTCAAGTTAGAATTAGAAGGAAATTCGAATTACCCGAGTTCGAATTAACGACAGAATTAGCGCCAATCGGTGGTATTAAACCCATCGAACACCGCGGGTTCGCTCCTGACCTATGGATTGGTAGCGTGCTGTCTTTTCGGGTTTTCTTTAGTGTCTAACGCCTAAATTCGCTTGTGCCAACGATAGATCTGGCATCTAGCGGTATTAGCGCGAACTACGTAATAGTGGCTGCTATGGGTATAAAGTCTGTGATCTATTAGAATTAAAAAGTGTTCAACCTACGATGGTAAATAATAAGTATTACTGTGAATTTGGATGTAAGTCTAACGGTTCATCGAACTCAGTACATATGCGCACATTCCCAAAAAAATAAATTACTGCGAAAAAAGTGGGAAATAAAACTGAAGTTATCACTTCAGTTATCACGGTGCACTCTCCATCCATTGCGTTTGAGATGGAAAAGGTGGAAATTTATAAAAGTAAAATAAAAAGGGATGCTAATGCGCTTCCAACAGTATGGAAATATATAATAGAAAAAAGAATGGAACTTAAAAANAATCTGGCCCCTGTTTACGTCTTACAAATCTTAAGCAAACCCCTGAAACCTCCGCTTGCCTAGAGTGTTGGCAAGAGACGAACCGAACTCCAACTTGAACCAAGATAATGGGTTCTGGCCTGGAGAAAGAGATTGCCACGTGGAGTTTTCCGGGTTTTCTTCCCTCGTGTAACACCTAAATAGGGGCCAATTTGTTGCAGAAAGTTTTTCCGGGAGGCATCCCACATGGAAAATCGCTCTCGTGTTGGTTGCCACATTCCATGAAACCACAAAAACCTTAATATTTTTAATTAAATATACCCAGTCTGTAATTTACTTAAAATTTACTTAGAATTTCTTACCATGCGCTACAACAATAATACTACAGATCAGCAGAAATGCCAATACTCTTGAATTTACCATATTTGATGTTATTCCTAATATGGTCCTACACCATTAATGTGCTTCCAAGTGAAGGCTGTGGAAGCATATATATATATATATATATATATATACAATGAAATATGACATGGAATATTTATGGTCAACCATCTTTAATTACTTTAAATAATAAAACATTTCTCTGAAATAGTCGTAGATAATATGAAAATTATATAAATTTTAATCACTGTACAAAGGAGAAACAAAATATATATTTTTATACGTGACATATATCATTAATTATTACTGAAATTCAAGAATTACTATGTAAAATTTATCCAATTTATTAAATTTTATTAATTTATAATCTCTATATTATCACACTATAAGTTATGTGCATTGATGTAGAAAAACAATACAATTCAACCAAGATTTAACTGTAAAGGATACTAGAATTCATCACTATTGAGGTTCGAGTGTGAACGTTAGTTGTATTTCAGACTATTGAGGTCGAAGTGTAAAGACTTTTCGTATTATACACAACTTAGATTTGCGTTAAACAAAGCAATAGTTATTCATATTAATCTTCTATCGTGTTAATTAATAGATATATTGACCACCAACAATCAAAATCTCTATGATAGAATTGATAATGTCTTCGGGTAATATAAACATCATTTAATGTATATTTAATAAATAAACAAGAAATTTAAAATATAATTATATATATATTTTAAAACACAGTTTTATAAATTTTCTACTTTTCCATGGAGGATTACGTAAAAATAATCTTAAAACTGAAATTTCCATTAAACGTACAGAGTATATAAGACACGTTAACTGTACCCTGTGATCAGAAGATATCAAGAATGGTTTAATAAAATGCAAGATTTTAATTTATTCATCGAAATTTATTTCGTCCCCTTAAAAAGTACCGTGTAATTCCCTCCAATTGAACTTATACCAACTTAATCACCCGTACTGATGCATTTTAAGAACGATTCACTTCGACGAAACATTTTCTTGTCCACTCGGACACGTTGTTGTCTTCAGAAAAAATTCAACGTTTAATTAAGGGACGGATCGAAGCAAATCCAAACGATCTTTTAGAATTGATCGTCAAGATCCAAATGTCACTGCAACACGTCAACCAATTTTCCTAATTATTTAATGACAATCAACGTGCACCGAATCGCTGACTAAAACTGAATCATCTCGTTCATCAGTCGAGATGGATGATCTACCAAAGCACCTGTTCATCTTTCACGCGTTCTCTGCCTTCTTCAAACAACTCGTACCACTCAAAACCTCCCGTTTCTTATAGAAAATCGTTACCAAAGGCATTTTATAACATTTCCAACGTTTGTGTAGCAGTATTTATGATGCGAAAACAAGATTTAATTCACGTTCTTCGCTCGATTACACCGGACATTTAGCACAAATCAAGCATTTATTTACAAAGGTAAATAGACGACGACGTACGGATTGTTGCTAGACGTCTATGAAAGTCGTTTTTCGTGCTTTTTATTTATTTGTATAGAAACAGCGATCAGTTTGCTGTAAAAAAATCCTCCTTGGCACATTGCCTAAGTTTTGCGTTACCCCATCCCATTATACACGCATTTTACATTTTTGAATTTATCGTTGCTTACACTCTCTTATATAAATTTTAAATTGATTACAAAACTGGTATCAAAGAAAACTCGGCACTTCTTTTAAGACGTTTTATTATTTCTTAAGATTCTGTTTTTAGTTTTTTTTTTTATGGTGGGATACGGTAACGCAAGGACGGTCAGCAATGGAAAATGTCTCACGGGTGAAGTTTCAATATAAAACTAACCCATAATTCAAATGTGAGACACTTCAGAAAACTCAATGCGTTTACGTCCTTCGGCAGGTCAAAACCCATCGATGTTCAGACGTTTCATAAACTCGGAAACTAGTGGGTTGAGTTCTTTTTCAAATTAGCTTTATTAATGCATTTATAACACAGATTATACACAATTACATAACTCAATACAGATTATCAAGTTTTCTCTGAAACTATATTGAGAACTTCAATATTATGCGTATCAAGTGTATTATTTATCTTAGACATCTAAAGACTTGTGTATGGCGCACAAGCATCTAAAGCCTGAGTTGTCAGTATTTGAAACGCACCGCCCGTACCAATACTCCATTGAATCACAACTCATAACACAGGTTTCGTCTGTAAAATTTTCATCGCACGCACCAATATACTTCATATATAATTCATTATCGTCTTCACCTAAAAGGAACATAAAAGTAAAGTTAAAAATATTAATACAAATTTAATTAACACAATAATTATAAAGTTTATTGTGTTATAAGGGACAATCTGCTGAAAGAATGTCTCCCTGAAAAATCTTAGCTGAATCTGCCTCTTATTTAGCGAACACCGAAACCTCCGCGTGGCTAGACTTAGCGAGAGGCGAACCCAACACCAACTATAACTCTTCACTGGTTTTATCCACTCGGCTACAACACAAAATTGATAACGGGATCAAAAAATTACATCTTATTGAAATGTTCCATAATGAATTATATAATAAAATCATTTGTTAATGGTAACGAAATTAATTGAAAATTCATCTCAATGTCACACCGTTCATTCAATGTTCAATAATTTACGGGTGCATGAAACAATACAACCTTTTAAATCCTGTTATAACGAAAACTTAATTTCCTGGGCATTTTGTACACTACTTGCCACTTTTTGAATGTGGAAAATCCTACATGTCTATCAGTTGAATGAACCAAGATATAGGGCATTAAACTATAAAGATATTCTTTATCTTAGATTTCCATTGAACTATACTGTAGGTAATCACAAATGTCTTGAAATTTACTACGACTTATTTGTTTATATCCGTATACATAAGATAGTGATGCCATTGAATTTTTGAAAGGAAATGAAAAGTAATGCGAACATACAACACAGGTTGGGTCATACTACGAGTAGATAAAACTTAATGAGAACGTTACACTTATCGGTTATTAAAACAGTAATTTTGAACTTAAAATTATTATAGAACATCGTCTCCCTCTCTAAAAATTAATTTGACTCGTCACTCGCATATATCGAATCACGCCCGGTCGTTCACTATGTACTCGTACGGAACCTATGATGAGCATGAAAAATGCCCATTACACGTTCTAACAGTACCCATAATAACTGGCGAAAGAATGCACAAAGTATGGAAAGTAAACAAATATAAAATTTCAGATTTCTGTAATCTGTTACGAAGGTCCTACATAGTTGCATGGACATAATTGATCATTGAAGTAGAAATTCAGCATCGTTTCTCACTCCTTCACCCATTTTAATCGATTCCATTAAGAGTCAGGTCAATCTGTAATGGGCATAAGTTGTGATAAATCATAATATGCTAATGTCTCCCATTCAAAAATTAATTATTCAAATGGAAATGTAAATAATCTATTAATGATTATTTTATTTTCCATATAAAACCTAATTGTCATCTATTGATAAAAGAACGACCACGACCAACCGTTTCAGGATTCGAGCCTGGAGACTGAGCTGGCCAGATGGAGTTTTCAGGGTTTTCTTCTTTCGTCTAACACCAAAATAGGCAGCAGTTTGCTATAGAAAATTTTTCCGGGAGGTCTCCCACATGGCAGATTTACTTAAAATATCTTACCATGTGCTACAACAACAATAGTACAGATCAGTAGAAAGACGAGTACTCTTGAATTTACCATTTTTCATGATATTCCTAAACGGGGAAAATGTGGCTTCTACACTATGAATGTGCTTCCAAGTGAAGGTTGAGAAAGCGTATATATATATATATACACACAAGGTAGTATGACATGAAATATTTATGGCCAAGAATCTTTCATTTCTTTAAAATAACAAAACATTTCTTTGAAATAGTCGTAAATAATATGAAAATTATATAAACTTTAATAACTGTACAAGGGACACACAATATATTCTTATACGTGACATATATCATTAATTATTACTGAAATTCAAGAATATGAAAACTGTTTGTACTCAGAACTCGATAGCGATGAATTCTAGAATACTTTACACTTGAATCTTGGTAGTAAGAAATAACAGCATTCGTTACACTCGAACCTCATCTCTTGAACAGAATTTTCTTGTTTTTGTCTTAGTTAAACCGTTCTTCAGAACCCCATAAACGAGCCTTTTTCCGTTTATACACATAAACCCGTACAGGTGCGTGTGTGGCATCACTCTTTTTGAAGCTTAATAATTCCTGTGCTTTTTTCGTAATACGTAAGCCGTTCANTCATGAGCTTGGAGATCGTCCACGAGAATTGGTTCTTCTATCCTTTATGACGTGATGCTGTCGGTTTATTGCATCTATTTTTCTCTTTATGCACTTGAAATTACACAAATTTATTATCTAAACTTCAAAATCAAAATTTTCTTATACACGTGTGGACCATAGGGACATAGTTGTGGTTTTCTTCTGTCTCGTTGGTCCTGCGTGATCCAGTTGAAGAATACTTGCAATATATCATATTTTATGACTTATAGGTGCACGTGGAGATGAATTTATATGTCTACTACCTTTAATAATGACTTTATGCATAAGTTTGGGTGTTTGAAAGTGACATATCATTGGAATTTAACTAAGAAATGAAGTAACATTTAATATATCTCTTACCTAATATGGCATATTAGATAAATTATAAGAGAAATTTAATTCTACTTTTTAGAATACCAATGCCAACAAATGCAAGCTTGTGGACGTCGTCTGTACAGTACGTTACTCTATGTCTGTGTGTACCAAATTAGTCAATGCAGTAATTAACTTTAATATATTCTGTCATTAAATCACAGATAATACTTTATTTTCAAACATAATGAATTTTTTTATATAATTATGTAGTTGATCACGTTCGTCCGTACGAAAAAGGATTCTTCACTAGAGGAAGTGGATACGATTTAGTCTGTATGTGCTGTTGGAATGCGTGCAATCACTCAGTATTAAGTAACTATGAAAATTGCAAGCTTCTCATACCTCCATTTACAAAAANTAATTGAAAATTCATCTCAATGTCACACCGTTCATTCAATGTTCAATAATTTACGGGTGCATGAAACAATACAACCTTTTAAATCCTGTTATAACGAAAACTTAATTTCCTGGGCATTTTGTACACTACTTGCCACTTTTTGAATGTGGAAAATCCTACATGTCTATCAGTTGAATGAACCAAGATATAGGGCATTAAACTATAAAGATATTCTTTATCTTAGATTTCCATTGAACTATACTGTAGGTAATCACAAATGTCTTGAAATTTACTACGACTTATTTGTTTATATCCGTATACATAAGATAGTGATGCCATTGAATTTTTGAAAGGAAATGAAAAGTAATGCGAACATACAACACAGGTTGGGTCATACTACGAGTAGATAAAACTTAATGAGAACGTTACACTTATCGGTTATTAAAACAGTAATTTTGAACTTAAAATTATTATAGAACATCGTCTCCCTCTCTAAAAATTAATTTGACTCGTCACTCGCATATATCGAATCACGCCCGGTCGTTCACTATGTACTCGTACGGAACCTATGATGAGCATGAAAAATGCCCATTACACGTTCTAACAGTACCCATAATAACTGGCGAAAGAATGCACAAAGTATGGAAAGTAAACAAATATAAAATTTCAGATTTCTGTAATCTGTTACGAAGGTCCTACATAGTTGCATGGACATAATTGATCATTGAAGTAGAAATTCAGCATCGTTTCTCACTCCTTCACCCATTTTAATCGATTCCATTAAGAGTCAGGTCAATCTGTAATGGGCATAAGTTGTGATAAATCATAATATGCTAATGTCTCCCATTCAAAAATTAATTATTCAAATGGAAATGTAAATAATCTATTAATGATTATTTTATTTTCCATATAAAACCTAATTGTCATCTATTGATAAAAGAACGACCACGATCAACCGTTTCAGGATTCGAGCCTGGAGACTGAGCTGGCCAGATGGAGTTTTCCGGGTTTTCTTCTTTCGTCTAACACCAAAATAGGCAGCAGTTTGCTATAGAAAATTTTTCCGGGAGGTCTCCCACATGGCAGATTTACTTAAAATATCTTACCATGTGCTACAACAACAATAGTACAGATCAGTAGAAAGACGAGTACTCTTGAATTTACCATTTTTCATGATATTCCTAAACGGGGAAAATGTGGCTTCTACACTATGAATGTGCTTCCAAGTGAAGGTTGAGAAAGCGTATATATATATACACACACAAGGTAGTATGACATGAAATATTTATGGCCAAGAATCTTTCATTTCTTTAAAATAACAAAACATTTCTTTGAAATAGTCGTAAATAATATGAAAATTATATAAACTTTAATAACTGTACAAGGGACACACAATATATTCTTATACGTGACATATATCATTAATTATTACTGAAATTCAAGAATATGAAAACTGTTTGTACTCAGAACTCGATAGCGATGAATTCTAGAATACTTTACACTTGAATCTTGGTAGTAAGAAATAACAGCATTCGTTACACTCGAACCTCATCTCTTGAACAGAATTTTCTTGTTTTTGTCTTAGTTAAACCGTTCTTCAGAACCCCATAAACGAGCCTTTTTCCGTTTATACACATAAACCCGTACAGGTGCGTGTGTGGCATCACTCTTTTTGAAGCTTAATAATTCCTGTGCTTTTTTCGTAATACGTAAGCCGTTCACAGCCCGGCACAGGTATTTGTAAAATCCAAGTGACTCGTACTACTTGGAATTCATATAAAACGGAATTATCAACAGTGTTATAGGGGGTCGACTGTATGCACACGGTGTAGTTTGTGTTTATTTTCCATTTGTGTTTTTTACAACAGCTTATTGGGCTGCAATATGAAAAAGTTCTAGATCTATAAATTGCCACTAACGTCTGCCTGACTTTCCTTACTGTCGATAACGGAGTTAAACAGACGAAAGACGTGAACAGATATAAAACACTTGGAGACCGGAGAATTATCTACATACTTCTGATGCAAACTAAATGTCCCTGTATATCAATTGCAATTTTTTCCCTGAAAGGTGTTAGGTAAATGATTAGTAACACTGTATTGTTAAAGGAAAAGTATTATGTACAGAGACAAGTCCTTATTAATCTGATGTGTAGAGTATATATAGANACTTTGCAATCTTTCGTGGAGAAATTGGAAGAAAATTACACGATAGATGCTGTTGGACCAGATGCTTTTATGTAAATTTAAAAGAAGATGCCGTGTGTAAACTTCTCATACCTTCTTCTTCAGTTAAATAATAAAAGTCACGAATAATTAAAATTAAACTGTAAATTAATTTACATAATAAAAATATACCAAACGGTGCATTATATTGTAAATATTTCAGTTATTTCGGTTTAATTTCGATCTTATTTATATACTAGCAAAAGTCGAATGAATAAAACCATTCAAAATTGTTATAATTTAACTTTATACGGCAAGTTCTCGAATGATATTTGTGTAATTTGATGTGATTGAAGTTCACATAAATCATATTTACAATGTGAATTTATGAACGACGAAGATTCGTTTCGAGAGGAGGAAAAAAGAACAATGGTTTTACAGAATTCGTGTAAATTTCTCTTCATTTTATCGGTTTTATCCCTTCTCGCTTTTATTTGTTTTATCGCAGACAAGGTAAGAATATATTTAAGTAACGTATAAATTTCTAAGAATATTTATAATCAGTTATATGTAACGTAATGTTACCGATACTTTCTCGTTTGTTACAATTAATTAATTAAGTGATAGTAGAACTTGACTGAGCGTTTAGAGTATATTCGAAATACAGTAGACTGTCGTTAATTCGAACTCAGAGGGGCAGCCTAAACAGTTTGGATTAAAAGGAGACCATTTTTGGATACTGCAGAAGAAAAATGGGTGAACTGAACAAGACACTTGGCAAGCAGATTAATGCTTAAGCAATGAGAGATACAAAACAAAGATATAGTAGTGAAATTCAATGGAATAAACGAACAAAATCACGACGAGCAAGCGCGCCACAGGGCCACAGTAAACGTGCCAACTGATTTAAAATGTTTTTAAATTGTAATTTATTTATTGTATTTTTTAGAAATTAATTTATTAAGTTTAAATTTGATCATTAGATTTCAAAAGTAGGAAGAAGATGTTAATCTACTAACACGCGCTCTTAATTCTAATAAAGAGGATTGAACACAGTCGAGTTCGAATTAACGAGTGAATTTTACATTGATTTAAATAGGAGTAACACGAGGACTAACGTCAAGTTAGAATTAGAAGGAAATTCGAATTACCCGAGTTCGAATTAACGACAGAATTAGCGCCCATCGGTGGTATTAAACCCATCGAACACCGCGGGTTCGCTCCTGACCTATGGATTGGTAGCGTGCTGTTTTTTCGGGTTTTCTTTAGTGTCTAACGCCTAAATAGAGATCAGTTTTGCATAGAAAGTTCTTCCGGAAGATATATTCTCTCCTTGGCAGATCGCCTGTGTTGCGTTGCCTTAATCCATACATATGCATTCATGAGCTTGGAGATCGTTAACGAGATTTGGTTCTTCTACCCTTTATGACGTGATGCTGTCGGTTTATCGCATCTATTTTTCTCTTTATGCACTTGAAATTACACAAATTTATTATCTAAACTTCAAAATCAAAATTTTCTTATACACGTGTGGACCCTAGGGATATAGTTGTGGTTTTCTTCTGTCTTGTTGGTCCTGCGTGATTCAGTTGAAGAACACATGCAATATATCATATTTTATGACTTATAGGTGCATGTGAAGATGAATTTATGTGTCTACTACCTTTAATAATGACTTTATGCATAAGTTTGGGTGTTTGAAAATGACATATCATTGGAATTTAACTAAAATATGAAGTAACATTTAACATATTTCTTACTTAATATGGCATATTAAATAAAGTATAACAGTAATTTAATTCTACTTTTTAGAATACCAATGCCAACAAATGCAAGCTTGTGGACGTCGTCTGTACAATACGTTACTTTATGTCTGCGTGGGCCAAATTAGTCAATGCAGTAATTAACTTTAATATATTCTGTCATTAAATCACAGATAATACTTTATTTTCAAACATAATTTAATAATTTTTAATATAATTATGTAGTTGATCACGTTCGTTCGTACGAGGATTCTTCACTAGAGGAAGTGGATACGATTTAGTCTGTATGTGCTGTTGGAATGCGTGCAATCACTCAGTATTAAGTAACTATGAAAATTGCAAGCTTCTCATACCTCCATTTACAAAAATCCAGGAACAAAAAAAAGCCTAGAAAGTTACTTGATTGTTAACATAAATTTTTATTAATGATGTATAAAATTAAATTGTTCAATAAAAATGATAATATTTTGTAATTTTAACGTAATAAATCAAATAATAATTATATCATAGCCAAAACTATTGTTTGATATCAGTGATTTATTATCGAATTCGACAGAAATTTGTGTAACCAATGACTGTGTGGATAACACTATTGAACCCTATTCACTGGCACGCGAGTACATGAAGTTTTCTCGGGTTTTCTTCATGTATGTGATACCTAAATGATGAAGTGAAGACACTCACAATCGTGGCTTCCAAGAAAATGAAGAGTTGTAGTGAATTAACCATTTTGGGCTCCCTTCCGAAGGTCTTTTTTATAAAAAAAAACAAATACCTTAATGATAATAAACGACGCTTTAAGCCCACGATTTTAATTTAGATAGAGTTAGATAGCACCTTAAATTTATACACAGAAATTCTTAAAATACAGGAAGACATTAGAATTAATAACAAAGTGGGACTGAAGCTACATAAGGGGTGGCATGACATCCTTTTTACATATGTTGAACAGATATGAGAGTAAAGTCACATCACATTGTAAATTGAATTGTAACAAGACAGTTGGCTTCATACAGTCTTATGGATTTGGTGTATTTGTTTTATTTAATGTCTGGAAACTAATTATTTTAATAACAGTAAGTTCATTGTTAGTTTCCCTCCCTTTTGGTTTTTAATATACTTAATAATATTTTATTATTAATAGTGGAACCATCTATAGGAATTCGGAAATCGGAACAGGAACAGGAGACCCCGATTAACTATACACGAACTCCCCGTTTGCGCCAGATGTTACGTTATTGAGTTAGATCAGTGGTTAAGTATCACTGATCTAATTCAATTCAGGAAAATCTATTTAACAACCTTAATTAAACCAAATTATGTTGTAAACTTCAACCTACGAAGAAAGATGGCTGTTCAGATTGGAGAAAAATCCGAAATTCCTCAAGAGTTATTTCAGAGAATTTCATTTTCTTTGTATACAAGGGAAAGTATTGGATTAAATTTTTTCAAATCTCCATATTTTGAGACACCCTAAATCCAAATAAGTCAAAAATGGGCAAAAAATTCCGTGGATATATATGTATATGTGTGTATAAAGGGGTTTGTTGACGTTTATTTCGCTTAATATCTCAGGATTGATTAAAGATTATGTAACAAAATTTGGCATTGTAGCTTGTAAATGAGGGGCGTTGATACTATTAAATTTTGGTGAGTAAAGATGGAGGGGGTAGGGAGATAAAAAGAGTCGTGTCTATCTCGAGTAGCGTCAGACGTAATGACGATTTAACTCGTTATTGGCATTTACATTTTCTTATAAAACCTAACACCACTATCAAATGTACCATTCGTTGTCAATTGTTCTTCTCTTAACGAAAATTCCCAACTCGATGTATTAATTGCGGTATTAATTTTCTATATTTAACGTATTTACAACGTGGTCTAGTATAAGTTTTAACGTTGCCGGTAATGTTTTTCAAAGTAGGGATTCTCTATGCAACATTTTTACCCAGATATACCATCTCTGTTTCTCATCTTTGCATAGGTACAAGGGTAAAGTCGGGTAAAGGGTAGCGAGGGTGGTAATTCCATGTGGTCGCACGTTTCGCGAAGCGTCAATCCACTACTAAATACTAGTGTTGAGTGATTTTATCCACACAGACACTGATAGTCACTTGAAATTTGAAATTAACGATTAGAAAAGTCTAACAAGTGACGAATGATAAGAAAAATGAGCGTCAAAGACTTGTGAAGAACGTTTTGCGACTCTTTCTCTTCCGGACTGACAGCTAATTTTGTTTTGTGTCATCGATCAGCTCAAAACGGTGACCACCAAGCAGTAATTTTAGTGAAGGAAACAGGAAAAAGTCACACGATCAGTGCCTTGACTAATTAGCCATTTCAGTGCCTCGTGCCAGAATTTGCATTTGGGTCCCTTAATTAATTAGGTTTGGGAAAATAATAAAACAAATACATGCATTTTGGGCCACCTTTCAAGTGGGCCCTGTGCGGGTGCACCTGTTACACTTGCCTAGTTACGGCACTACACACGGTAACATATCACGTGAATCCTGAGTTCGCGCAAACCGTATTTGTAACAAGAGAATTTTGAGCAGGTTCATTACCGCGGTGCAAAATCAACGACATTTCTCCCAAAAATCTGGTCGTTTTCTACGAAGTGATTTACACAAACGACACAAAACGTTCTAATAAAATTCTTTGTCGATAATTTCACCAGTCAGAAGGAATTCGGGATGCACAACACCACGACAATCGAAAAAAAAAATTCAACGTTTTCGGGACGACTCCCCGCAAACCGAAATAATCTTTTAGAATTGCTCGACAAAGTCCAAAATTTAATGGAGCATGTCCACCAATCTCCCTAATTGTTTAATGACCATCAGCCTGCACCAAATCTCTGACTCGTCAATCGAAGCGGATGCTCTATCAAAGCACGATTCGTACTCTGCTTCCTTCCAACATCTCGTACCACTCAAAACCTCCTGTTTCTGATAGAAAATCGTTAACAAAGGCATTTTATAACATTTCCAACGTTTGTGTATCAGTAATTATGATGCGAAAACGAGATTTAATGCACATTCTTCGCTCGATTACAATGGACATTTTAAAAAATCGCCGCCGCAATAATTCTTTACGAACAAATCAAAAAGAAATTCGGAAACGTACTACTCTCGTTTCCTCAGATTAATCCGTGTTAACGGAAAATAAAGTTTTCTTTTTACAACGAAGATTATAGAAATTGTTGCTACATAAGCTTTATGGTACTTTAACAATACTTAAGAGTCATCAGCTAATTTTTAATTTTAAACGTATTTTAAGTAAATTCTAATGGCAACTGACAGTAAACATAAAAAAAGTCAGTTATTTGAAGATTATTCTGTATACGTGTTTTCGTTTAAAATCATTTCTGAAAAAAGTGGCCATTGTTTACGAATGACTGTTATTGGCGATTCGACTGTATTTATCGAACAACACAAGAGAAAAACTTTTTAAGGCAAGTTTTCTGTCCATTAAATCTGCACAGATTCCGAAGAACGTCGAATACATTCCATTGCGATTATCGTGATAAAACAGACACAATAGAAATGAATTAATTCAGTTTGCATTTTTGCCACCAGTGGTAGAATTGACGAAACCACTGATCGCTAATCGCAGGTTCGTGCTTCACTAACGGGGTGGCCACCTGGAGTTTCTCTTGTTTTTATATAGAAATAGAGATCAGATTCCTGTGGAAAATCCTCCTTGGCACACCACCCACGTTTCGCGTTGTCCTGTTCTATTATATACAGTCGACCCCCCTTTAAGATATAGATACGTTCCATTCTTTGAAAACAGTAAAAAACCCCCTATAAGATATAGGGGGTTTTTTACTGTTTTTTACGGATACCGGTCACAATTTTTTCGTAGTTTTATAGGAATCGTAATTATAGGGACCGTAATTATAGGGGGGTCGACTGTATGCACTTTACATTTTTAAAATCATCGTTGCTTATACTCTTCCATATAAATTATAACTTGATTATAAAACGGATTTGAAAGATAATTCCGTATTTATTTTGAAACAATTACTAATTCTTAAGATATCGTTTTTCTTTTTGGCATTGTATGGTGAAATATGGTAATGCAACACACGAACGGCCTGCATGGAAAAATGTCTCGAGGATGGAATTTGAATAAGAAACTGACCACCATTTTAGGTGTGAGACATCCGAAAAAACTCAATGCTTCTACGTCGTTGGTCAGGTCAAAACCCACTACCAACCTATGTGTTCAGAGGTTTCATAAACTCGGACACTAGTGGGTTGAGTTCTTTTTAAATTAACTTTATTAATGCATTTATAACACAGATATAGATAATTACATAACTCAATACAGATTATCAAGTGTTCTCTGAACTGAGAACTTTAATATTATGCGTATCAAGTGTATTATCCAATTAAACTAATGTGTATGGAGCACATGCATGTATAATGTGAATTGTCAAAGTTTCCACGGCACGATCCGAATATATAGCCCATCGATTCACAAGTAGCATTACATTCGGAATCAGAACAATTTTTATCGCACGATACATGTGATAAATAATCACCAACATACTTGATAATTAATTCATCGTGTTCACCTAAAAGAAATATAAAAGTTAAAAATATTAATGCAAATTTAATTCACACAATAAGTATAAAGTTTATTGGTTTATTTAGAAAAACTGCCGCGAAGACGTCTCCCAGAAAAAACTTTAATTAGAATCTGGCCCCTGTTTACGTCTTACAAATCTTAAGCAAACCCCTGAAACCTCCGCTTGCCTAGAGTGTTGGCAAGAGACGAACCGAACTCCAACTTGAACCAAGATAATGGGTTCTGGCCTGGAGAAAGAGATTGCCACGTGGAGTTTTCCGGGTTTTCTTCCCTCGTGTAACACCTAAATAGGGGCCAATTTGTTGCAGAAAGTTTTTCCGGGAGGCATCCCACATGGAAAATCGCTCTCGTGTTGGTTGCCACATTCCATGAAACCACAAAAACCTTAATATTTTTAATTAAATATACCCAGTCTGTAATTTACTTAAAATTTACTTAGAATTTCTTACCATGCGCTACAACAATAATACTACAGATCAGCAGAAATGCCAATACTCTTGAATTTACCATATTTGATGTTATTCCTAATATGGTCCTACACCATTAATGTGCTTCCAAGTGAAGGCTGTGGAAGCATATATATATATATATATATATATATACAATGAAATATGACATGGAATATTTATGGTCAACCATCTTTAATTACTTTAAATAATAAAACATTTCTCTGAAATAGTCGTAGATAATATGAAAATTATATAAATTTTAATCACTGTACAAAGGAGAAACAAAATATATATTTTTATACGTGACATATATCATTAATTATTACTGAAATTCAAGAATTACTATGTAAAATTTATCCAATTTATTAAATTTTATTAATTTATAATCTCTATATTATCACACTATAAGTTATGTGCATTGATGTAGAAAAACAATACAATTCAACCAAGATTTAACTGTAAAGGATACTAGAATTCATCACTATTGAGGTTCGAGTGTGAACGTTAGTTGTATTTCAGACTATTGAGGTCGAAGTGTAAAGACTTTTCGTATTATACACAACTTAGATTTGCGTTAAACAAAGCAATAGTTATTCATATTAATCTTCTATCGTGTTAATTAATAGATATATTGACCACCAACAATCAAAATCTCTATGATAGAATTGATAATGTCTTCGGGTAATATAAACATCATTTAATGTATATTTAATAAATAAACAAGAAATTTAAAATATAATTATATATATATTTTAAAACACAGTTTTATAAATTTTCTACTTTTCCATGGAGGATTACGTAAAAATAATCTTAAAACTGAAATTTCCATTAAACGTACAGAGTATATAAGACACGTTAACTGTACCCTGTGATCAGAAGATATCAAGAATGGTTTAATAAAATGCAAGATTTTAATTTATTCATCGAAATTTATTTCGTCCCCTTAAAAAGTACCGTGTAATTCCCTCCAATTGAACTTATACCAACTTAATCACCCGTACTGATGCATTTTAAGAACGATTCACTTCGACGAAACATTTTCTTGTCCACTCGGACACGTTGTTGTCTTCAGAAAAAATTCAACGTTTAATTAAGGGACGGATCGAAGCAAATCCAAACGATCTTTTAGAATTGATCGTCAAGATCCAAATGTCACTGCAACACGTCAACCAATTTTCCTAATTATTTAATGACAATCAACGTGCACCGAATCGCTGACTAAAACTGAATCATCTCGTTCATCAGTCGAGATGGATGATCTACCAAAGCACCTGTTCATCTTTCACGCGTTCTCTGCCTTCTTCAAACAACTCGTACCACTCAAAACCTCCCGTTTCTTATAGAAAATCGTTACCAAAGGCATTTTATAACATTTCCAACGTTTGTGTAGCAGTATTTATGATGCGAAAACAAGATTTAATTCACGTTCTTCGCTCGATTACACCGGACATTTAGCACAAATCAAGCATTTATTTACAAAGGTAAATAGACGACGACGTACGGATTGTTGCTAGACGTCTATGAAAGTCGTTTTTCGTGCTTTTTATTTATTTGTATAGAAACAGCGATCAGTTTGCTGTAAAAAATTAGGAATAACATCAAAAATGGTAAATTCAGGAGTACTCGCCTTTCTGCTGATCTTTACTATTCTTATTGTAGCGCATGGTAAGAAAGTTTTATTATTTAAAGAAATTAAAGATTCTTGGCCATAAATATTTCATGTCATATTATATTGTGTATATATGCTTCCTCAGCTTTCACTTGGAAGCACATTCATGGTGTAGGACCATATTAGGAATAACATCAAAAATGGTAAATTTAGGAGTACTCGCCTTTCTGCTGATCTTTACTATTCTTATTGTAGCGCATGGTAAGAAATTTTAAGTAAATTACAGACTGGTCATATTTAATTAAGAATATAAAGCTTTTTGCTTTTGGTTTAATGGGTAAAAGCTACGTGGCCCGAACCCTCGACCGGTTAGTCGTGGTCGTTGTTTTATAGAAGTTTTATACGGAAAATAATATAATCATTAATGGATTATTTACATTTCCATTTTAATAATTGAATTTTTAACGCTAGCCATTAGTATATTATGCTTTATCACAAATTATGCCTATTACAGATTGGCCTGACCCTTAATGGAATCGATTAATATGAGTGAAGGGGTGAAAAACGATGCTGAATTCCTTACTGCCATGATCAGTTATGTCTATGTAATTATGTAGGTTCGTCGTAATAGATTATACGCATCTGAAAAAGTTTTCAAAGAGCATTTTTTATTCTTATCATAGTTTTTTGTTCAAATGCAAAAATAACGATTCAGTATATGCGAGTGACGAGTCAAATTTTTTGGGATGGAGAAGCTCTGTCATATGTTCCCACCTCTTTTGATTCCCTTTCCTCTATTCATTTATAACAATACGTTGTATATTGGGGTAAAAGTAAATAAGTCGTAGTAAATTTCAAATTTTTTTGATTACATACAGTACAATTGAGATCTAAGATAAAGAATAACTTTATTGTTCAAACTTTGATGCCCAATATCGTGGCTCATTCAAATGATAATTCTCTAGGATTTTCCACTTTCAAAAAGTGGAAAGTAGTCTACGAATCGCTCACTAAATGTTCAATTTTCGTTGTAACTCTAATAAAAAAGGTTGTATTGTTACATGCACCCATAAAAAATCCCTAAACACTTGTGGTTGATGATGGATTCGCCTCTCTCTGACAGCCTGACAGGCGGAGTTTTCTGTGTTTGCTTCACGTTTGTAAAATACTGGCAAGTTTTCCGATAAAGTTTTTCCCTGAGGTATATAGCCCAAATAAATCAATAAACATTCGTGTGTAATTACGGTGCTAATTAAATTTGCATTAATATTTATAACTTTTATATTCCTTTCAGGTGATTTGGATGAATTATACGTCAAGTATATTGCTTCTTGCGTTGGAAATTTTACTGTAAACGACTGTCTTGATAGTTGTGGATATTTGAACTATTGGTTTGGAGCGTGTCTTCTAAGGTTCGGCGAAACTAACTATACATGCGTATGCGCCATACACAAAGATTTAAACGTCGAAAACGAAAATTACATTTGATACTCTGTATTGAGTAATGTAATTTATGTATATCTGTTTTATATATGTATTAATAAAGCTAGCTGAAAACTGACTCCACCAACTAGTGTCCTAGTTTATGAAAGCTCTGAACACCTACCCAAGAACGTTAACACATTGAATTTTCTGAGGTGTCTCACACCTAAACGATGATCAGTTTCATATTGAAACTTTACCCGTGAGACGTTTTTCCTTGCTGACTGTCCGTGTGTTGCGCTACCATATCCCATAATACTAAGCCGAAAACAAAATCTTAAAAGAGGTGCCGAGTTTGAATCATAAATCAACGTCAATTTTTATGTTTACAGTCAGTGGCCTTTCGAAAAGCCTTTGTTAACGATTTTCTATTAGAATCATGAGGTTTTGAGTGGTACGAGTTGTTGGAAGAAGGCAGAGAGAACGCGTGAAAGACGTACCGTGCTTTTGTAGATCATCCATTTCGACTGATGAACAATACCTCACTTGGTGCACGATGATGGACATTAAACAATTAGTCATGCTGCAATAAATTTTGGTTCTTGTCGAGCAATTCTGGAAATCATTCGGGCGTGAGGCAAGTCATTCCGAAAACGTTGACTTTTTTCTTCGATTGTCGTGGTGTTGTGCATCCGAAATTTTCTCTGGCTGGCCAAGATATGAATAAATTCAAATCTTGTTTTTTTATTGAACCATTCCGATACCTTTTTTATCACATGGTATAGTAAAACGTGTTCTGTTTTAAGATTACTCATATGTAGGCCTAATCCTCGATAGAAAAGTAGAATGTTTAGGAAACTCTATTTTAAAATATGCTCATTTTACCGATTGTTAAACTTTTGTAATCGTCACTTTCAAATTGCAAGTGACTACCGATGTCTGAGAGGATAAAATCACTTAAAATCAGTATTTGATAGTGGGTTGACGCTTCGTTAATTAACGAATAGTCACATGGAATTGTTACTCTTGCCACCCTTTATATTTTTAACTATTATAAGATGACAATAAAGTAAATTTTGATAGTAGGGATTGGTTTTATAAAAAATTTTAAATGCTAATAAGGAGTTAACTCGTTATTACGAGATACACACGAGTGTCTTTATCTTTCCATAACTTTGTTCATTAATCACCAAAATTTAATAGCTTCGATGTCCCTCATATATAAGCTACCGTGCCAAATTTCGTCACATAATCTTTACTCCATCATGAGATATTAAGCGAAATAGATGCCAACAAACCCACCTAACACACCCCCTATTCTCCTGTTCCCTAAGTTTTTCCTATCTTGTCTCGTTTGTGATTTACCTAACTCCATTTTCGAGATTAAAAGAGGAAAATATTAATATAAAGAAATAAATCAGTAATATTTAATAAACTTTACGCATTAATTCTTAAACATAAGTTATGATTATCGATATTTGTCACGTATAAGAATATATTGCTTTTGCTTCCTTTACAGTTATTAATTAATATATACATATATATATATAGAAGACTCTTCCTGAGCTTTCACTTAGAAGCACATTCATAATGTAAATCTCAACGTTTAGCAATGAAAAAAGAAATGGTAAATTCGAGAGAACTCTTCTTATTTCTGTTCATCTGTACCATTTTAATTGTACCTCACGGTAAGAAATTTTTAACTAAATTACAGACTAGGCATACTTAATATAAGATTATGAAGGTTTGTGATTGTAACTTAATGGCATGCGGCAATGCAACACGATGGCAATTTGCCAAGTGTGATGCCTCCCAGGGAGACTTTCTATGGAAAATTGTTCCTTTAAAAAGTCTTCTTCATTTAGCTAACACCTAAATTCTATTTAGATGTTAGCCAAGTGAAGAAAACCCGGGAGTTTCTCGGATTTTTCAGGGGAAACTCTTCCTCGAGGATTGAGTCCACGATTTCGTGATCGTGGTTTTACCAAGAGATGGCATTTGTTTTTATAGGAAAATAAAATAATTGTTAATTTAATGGATTTTTTATATTTCTATTTGAATAATTAATTAATTAACGCGAGGCATCAACGTGTTATATGATGTATGATTAATCACAATTTACGCCTATTACAACCCTTAATTAGTATGGATGAGGAGTGAGAAATGATGCTCAATTTCGTACTACTCAAGATTACTTGTGTTCCTATTATTATGTAGAAACACTGCTAAGCATTTTCATGTTATCCTACAGCCATGAAGATCCGAGTTCGAATCCATATCCTTACGGCAATTTTATTCTAATTGTTTGAAGTATTATAAACATAAATATGGTATTTTAGCTTGTAAATTTATTATAAATTACATTAATTTTAAGATACTATTGTTTTTTTATAGGATGTCCTGTTGGCAAAGTTCAAGCATGTGGGCACGAACTATACACATGGTTGGTTCAAGCATGTCTTCCAACACTTAGATCATGGAATCGTACGTAAATTTTACTTCTTGTATAGATTCACTTTTTAATTTCGATATGCTAAAGCGTATGGTACGTAAATTGCTATTTTTTTAATTACATAGTCACTTCATATCGTCCATACGATGATGACTTTTTCACAATAGGTAGAGGACCTCAACTCGTAGAAATGTGTTGCGAGAACAAATGCGATTATCCAGTATTGTATGGATATAAAAAGTGTGAACTCCTCATTCCCGAAGGTGTTGACATCGATCTATAAATGAAAATCCAAAAATTATATACAACATCTGTTTATTTCGCCTAATTGTAAAATTCTTAATTAAAATAATTTGGATTATCTTCTTTGTATTTCTGTTTAAAATTACATTAAACTCCATGCTTTAGGGAGCCAAGTGGGTGCTTGTCAGGAAGACTTTCTACGAGAAACGTCTTCATTTAGGTATCACACACATGAAGAAAACCCGCGAAAACTTCATGTACTCGCGTGCCAGTGACTAGTGTTCAATGGTGTTATCCACACAGTTATTGGTTACACAAATTTCTGTCGAATTCGATAATAAATCACTGATATCAAACAATAGTTTTGGCTATGATATAATTATTATTTGATTTATTACGTTAAAATTACAAAATATTATCATTTTTACTGAACAATTTAATTTTATAGATCATTAATAAAAATTTATGTTTACAATCAAGTAACTTTATAGGCTTTTTTTAATATTCCTGGTTTTTTGCAAATAGAGGTATGAGAAGCTTGCAATTTTCATAGTTACTTAATACTGAGTGATTGCACGCATTCCAACAGCACATACAGACTAAATCGTATCCACTTCCTCTAGTGAAGAATCCTTTTTTCGTACGGACGAACGTGATCAACTACATAATTATATAAAAAAATCATTATGTTTGAAAATAAAGTATTATCTGTGATTTAATGACAGAATATATTAAAGTTACTTACGCCTCCATCGACTAATTTGGCCCACGCAGACATAAAATAACGTATTGTACAGACGACGTCCACAAGCTTGCATTTGTTGGCATTGGTATTCTAAAAAGTAGAATTAAATTACTGTTATACTTTATTTAATATGCCATATTAAGTAAGAAATATGTTAAATGTTACTTCATATTTTAGTTAAATTCCAATGATATGTCATTTTCAAACACCCAAACTTATGCATAAAGTCATTATTAAAGGTAGTAGACACATAAATTCATCTTCACATGCACCTATAAGTCATAAAATATGATATATTGCATGTGTTCTTCAACTGAATCACGCAGGACCAACAAGACAGAAGAAAACCACAACTATATCCCTAGGGTCCACACGTGTATAAGAAAATTTTGATTTTGAAGTTTAGATAATAAATTTGTGTAATTTCAAGTGCATAAAGAGAAAAATAGATGCTATAAACCGACAGCATCACGTCAAAAAAGGCAGAAGAACCAATGCTCGTGGATGATCTCCAAGCTCATGAATGCACATGTATGGATTAAGGCAACGCAACACAGGCGATCTGCCAAAGGGGAATATATCTTCCGGAAAAACTTTCTATGCAAAACTGGTTTCTATTTAGGCGTTAGACATCAAAGAAAACCCGGAAAACAGCACGCTATCAACCCATAGGTCAAGAGCGAACCCGCGGTGTTCGATAGGTTTAATACCACCGATTGGCGCTAATTTTGTTGTTAATTCGAACTCGGGTAATTCGAATTTCCTTCTAATTTTAACTGGACGTTAGTCCTCGTGTTACTCCTATTTAAATCAATGTAAAATTCACTCGTTAATTCGAACTCGACTGTGTTCAATCCTCTTTATTAGAATTAAGAGCGCGTGTTAGTAGATTAACATTTTCTTCCTACTTTTGAAATCTAATGATCAAATTTAAACTTAATAAATTAATTTCTAAAAAATACAATAAATAAATTACAATTTAAAAACATTTTAAATCAGTTGGCACGTTTACTGTGGCCCTGTGGCGCGCTTGCTCGTCGTGATTTTGTTCGTTTATTCCATTGAATTTCACTACTATATCTTTGTTTTGTATCTCTCATTGCTTAAGCATTAATCTGCTTGCCAAGTGTCTTGTTCAGTTCACCTATTTTTCTTCTGCAGTATCCAAAAATGGTCTCCTTTTAATCCAAACTGTTTAGGCCGTCCCTCTGAGTTCGAATTAACGACAGTCTACTGTATTTCGAATATACTCTAAACGCTCAATCAAGTTCTACTACCACTTAATTAATTAATTGTAACAAACGAGAAAGTATCGGTAACATTACGTTACATATAACTGATTATAAGTATTCTTAGAAATTTATACGTTACTTAAATATATTCTTACCGTGTGTTATATATAGAAGCGAAAAAACCGATAAAATAAAGAAAAATTTCCACGAATTCTGTAAAACCATTGTTCTTTTTTCCTCCTCTCGTAACAAATCTTCGTCGTTGACAAATTCACATTGCAAATTATGACTTATGTGGACTTCGATCACATCAAATTATACAAATACCATTCGAGAACTTCCCGTGTAATATAACATTCCAGAACATTACCAAATAAGTTAAATTATAACTTTTAAACAATTTAAAAACTGTTCTTGAAAATACGTATACCTGTATATAGAAAATATCGTGTTAGCTATGAGAATATTTATTATTAGGCTGCAATATTGAAATGACAAATCTATAGATTACCATTGCGGCTGTACGTCATTAGAAAGTAATATAAATAAAAAAATCCAGACTAGATGTGGAAAACTTTGCACCCGATATCACGAACTTCCGGACTGGACCGGTTTGTTTGGTTAAATTATGGCAACGTGACAATTGTGCAATCTGTCTACGAGAAATGTCTTCCGGGAGGTCTTTTTAAGGGTAAAATACCCTATTTAGGCGTTACAGACGTGTAGAAAACAAGAAAAACCTTCATAAGGCCAGCCCACAGTAGAGAGGCGAATCCACCACTAACAAACTTCCAGTGTTTAATGTTTTTATCTAATCGATTTATGCTATTAAATAAGATCAAAATTACACCGAAATAACTGAAATATTTACAATATAATGCACTGTTTTGTATATTTTTATTATGTAAATTAATTTACATTTTTATTTTAATTATGCATGACTTTTATTATTTAATTGAAGAAGAAGGTGTGAGAAGTTTACACACGGCATCTTCATTTAAATTTGAATTAAAGCATTTGTCCAGACAGCATTTATCGTGTAACTTTCTTCCAATTTCTCCATCGAAGATTGCAAAGTTATATAGACGATAGGAACTGTTTGTAATATTACGTTAAAAAGTCAATAAATTAATCGAAAATTTATTTATATCATAGAGGAAAGATAAATGAACTTACAACCCCATTTTTCAAGTTTTTCCTTGCATGCTGTCACTATTCTATTATACAAATCGTATCTGCATGCACATAATAGATAATCTGTAGTTTCTAGAAAAAACAATATGAAGAAAATAATTAAATATAAATAAAATTTTTAAAACATCATCTCTCTCCCGAAAAATTTATTCGACTCATCATTAGTATATATTGAACCACGTTTAGTCGATCTCTTTGTATTCGTACAAAAACCTATGATAAGAATAAACAATGCACATTATACGTTCTAACAGTACACTGAATAACTGGCGTAAGAATGTACAGGGTAAGAAAAGTGAACGAAAAATTACGCTCAAATACTAAATGTAAAGATTGACGTAGGCGTGATTCAGCCTGTATTCACTTATTCAGTTATTTCTTTAATTATATAATAAAAGTTCTACTTTTTAACCCGTAAGTAACAATTTATTAAGCGCTTGTATTTCAATTGTGTTCAGCAGAAGGCCCTGGAATTGTGGGTCTGAGTCCGGAGGATTAAAAAAAAAATACACACACACACACACACAGAATTAACGAAGAATTATTTATACTGTAATAACATTTAAAATAATTTAAATAAAAAAATCAAAAAGTGCTGAAATTAAGTAAAAAAAATATTCTTTAAATTAATATACAATATTACCGCTGTGAAATATGGATTCGAAATCGCATCACCATGGAAAAAGAAAAACTTTCAGATGCGTATATAATTTATTACGACGATTCTACATAATTACATGGACATAACTGATCATTGTACAGCATCGTTTCTTATCCTTTCGCCCATATTAATCGATTCCATTAAGGGTCAGGCCAATCTGTAATGGGCATAATCTGTGATAAAGTATAATATGCTGATGGCTAGCGTTAAAAATTCAATTATTAAAATGGAAATATAAATAATCCATTAATGATTATTTTATTTTCCGTATAAAACCTAATTGTCATCTCGATAAAACAACGACCACGACCAACCGGTCTAGGTTTCGGGCCACGTAGCTTTTACCCATTAAACCAAAAGCAAAAAGCTTTATATTCTTAATTAAATATGACCAGTCTGTAATTTACTTAAAATTTCTTACCATGCGCTACAATAAGAATAGTAAAGATCAGCAGAAAGGCGAGTACTCCTAAATTTACCATTTTTGATGTTATTCCTAATATGGTCCTACACCATGAATGTGCTTCCAAGTGAAGGCTGAGGAAGCATATATACACAATGTAATATGACAAGGATCTTTAATTTCTTTAATAATAAAACATTCCTCTAAAATTGTCATAAATAACATAAAAATTATATAAATTTTAATAACTGTACATGAGACAAGACAAAATATTCTTATACGTGACATATATCATTAATTGTAATTGAAATTCAAGAATGACTATGTAAAATTTACTCAATTTATTAAATTTTATTAATTTATGTCTCTATATTAGCATACAATAAGTTATGTGCATTGATATAGGTAAGGAATACGGAAGTATATTTTATTTCAACGATTATAACATTATAATTTTATTTTTTATTTGCAAAGGATCTGTTTATATGAAATTACTTTAAAAGAATTGTATAAAGTTTAAAATTTTATTAAATTAATTTGATGACAACGAAATCTTCATAAATAAAAGGTATATGACTTTTATGTAGAAGATTTAGTTTAAAGTAGAATTTAAATGAAGGAGAAAAACAGAAAGAATGTGAATTAAAAGAAGAAAAAGAAGCGAAAGATAAGTAAAACAGTGGAAAAATAGTAGGAGCCAGGCATTATTCAAAGATCTTTTTCCTAAGCGCAAATAGTAGAGAAATCCTACTTTTAAGAAGTAAATACTGTATTTATTGTGACATCAGCAATTTTTAATCATATTTTTTATTTATTTAATTTAAAGAATATATCTATATATGCTCTCCACATCAAATTAGTAGTGCCTGGACCCTCTACATCATACTTTTCCTTTAACAATACAGTCTTACTAATCGTTTACCCAACACCTATCCGGGAAAAAAATTGCAATTGAAATACAGAAACGTTAAGTTTTCATCGGAAGTATGTACATAATTCTCCAGTCTCCAAGTGTTCCATATCTGGTCACGTCTTTCGTCTGTTTAACTCCGTTATCGACAGTAAGGAAAGACAGGCAGACGTTAGTGGCAATTCATAGGTCAAGAGCTTTTTCAAATTGCAGCCCAATAAGCTGTTTTAAAATACATAAATGGAAACTAGAAGACAAAAGACTAAAACTAAAGACAAATTACACGAATTTTATATCTAAATAATTATTCATTAATTTCAATCACCATTCACTCTTCATAGTTAGACAGTGTTCACTGTGTCTGCCTGTAATATAATTTACTATAAGATAAATGCACTGTGGTTGTGGATTATAGTTTAAATGATAATATTAATTTTGCCGCTGCATAAAAAAATATCTCTTGTATATATTGCATACAAATGGTAAATATTACTAACATTCCATCTGTGGCACTTTTTGGCACCGCACTGAATAGTTTTCTTGTTTGGCAGGTTTGCACACACTGTAATTTAGGTAAATACAGTAGACCCCCGTATAACACGGTAGATACGTTCCGTGTTATATGAATTCCATGTTTTACGAGTCAGTTAAATACCGTACATGAGACAATCACAGCCCGGCACGTATGCAGTTTAGAGACTACGGCTGTTTGAAAGGTTTTCTTCCATAAAATTAATCGATTCTAGACTAATTTGACTTAACATTTCCAAAACACGTATAACTTTTTAGGAATAATCCATATAAACTATGCTATAAACAAAAAATTGTAGGATTACTTACCGAGTGTGCACCGTTCGACGACGCCATTGCTTAAGCTTGTTTTCGTCGCGGAGTGGCGCATCGAACGGCGGGCGCGTGTTTCCCTATAAGTTATTTTTCTGTCAAAAATTCGCTGAACTTTGGAGACATCATTAATATAAATTTAATTTTTATGGCCGTTAATTAAATAATAAATGGTTTTAGTAGGTCCGCTGCTTATTTAAACTCAACGGTCTGTGCAATATCCGCTATTGGTCTATATTCGACCAATCCTGTCGCGACACGAATCGGGGATGACGTTTTACCGCATTATAAGAGTTTCTTTTAGCTTGTTTATACAAATACGATCGCCATTTTTTCGCCGTTATATACGAATCTGTATTATATGAACCCGTTTTATAGGGGTCTACTGTACTGTATTAAAGTATTTTGTACTTCTAACTCTTCTATTAGAGTATAGTATTTGGTTTATATAACTACAAAGGTTATCTTACGTAAGGGTTATCACACCGAGTGACTAATTTAACACAATTTAAAAATTGTTTAAATTGCGTACAGTAGAGGAATAAAGAATTTTATAATGATTGGATCAGTCGGTATGATGAACCTCACGTAAGATTTTTTTGTAGTTATATATAAATAGTATAATGTAACAAAAATTAAAACCGTATAAAGTGTTTGGTTATTTCGGCCAATATTTCGTTTATCGCGATACTCGGATAGTACGAAATGGCACAAATTCAATGTTCAAGTACACAGGAATTGAAATTATATCTTAAATTTTCAGATATAATATCGTCTAATGTTAACTCTAAGAAGCAATATATTGTAAAAATGCGATAAAAATTCCTTTTATGTAATAATAAAATGTTTAAACCTATGCAACAGATTGTATAAACTACATGGGAAGAATGTTCTTGTAAATATCGCATACATAGAAAAATTATTGGGCTACAATTTGAAAAAAATTGTAGACCTTTAAATTTTCACTGTCATCCCTTTGACTGTACGTCTTTTCTTAATCGCGACAAATCAGTTAATTAGATGAAAATCAAGACCAAATATGAAAAGCTTAGGGCAGGAAATGCAGGATTAACTATATGTGAACTTTCGGTTTGGATCGGAAGTCACGTACTTCAATTGAAAACTTTCAACCGAATGGAGTTAGCTAGACTACTGATATAATTTTATTGTTAACAGGAAAAGTATGACGTACAGGGTCAAAACCGCCACTAAAATAATTGAGAATAATCTGACGAAAAGTTGCAGCCCGACATTATTACGATAAATAATCGCTCTCTAGAATTAGTTTGTTTTATTTGGTTACGGCAACGCAACACGTAAGCGATATGCCAAAGGTGATGCATTCCAAGAAGACTTTTATGAAAAGCTGAACCCTATTTAGGTGTTACTAAAGTGAAGAAAACCCGGAAAACTCCACGTTGGCCATGCCCGAACTCACTGCTATCTAACTGCCGGTGTTCGATGGCTTTATCCTTTCGGCTATTACAAAGATCTTATTAAGAAACTATCGTTTAGAATTGAAAAAAATTTGAGTGGCAAATGCTATATGCTACCTGTCGTAGTAATTAACTAAATGTAATATATATATATATATTTAAAAATATAATAGTTTTTTCTAAGAAATGTATTTAATTTATGATTTTGTTAAATTTTTTCCAATAGATGGCTGTACGTGTAAATCAGCAAACAGAATGTAGAGAGTAATTAATTGATTTACATAAATTCATAAATATTTTGGATTGCGATGTACGACATTATCTAAGTTAGATTCATGTAAATGTTGCTACCGAGTTTCGTAGCAATCGGTCGAAATGCCTGGTAGTGTATAGCGAACAAACAAACAAACATTCTCATTAATCACATTTTATTAAATTTTTTTTACAATTTTAACTATTATAAAATGGCCAAAATTTTAATTTTGAGTTTAGGAATGAATTTTATAAAAAAATAAATAAATTGTAAATGCTAATAACGACTAAAATCATCATTAATAATCACCCTACTTAGGTAAATGATTAGAAAGACTATTGTTAAAGACAAACAGAGAAAAGACACTACTAATTTGAGGTGGAGAGCATATACATATTTAAATAAAATGAATTATAATATGATTAAAAATATACGATGCCACAATAAATACAATAAATTGCATCCTAAAACTACGATTTATCTGATATTTGCTCATAGGAAAAAGATCTTTCAATAAGGCTTACTNGGCTCAGTCAACCGGCATGTAGGATTTTCCACTTTCAAAAAGTGGCAAGTAGTGTACAAAATGCTCACGAAATTGAGTTTCCGTTATAATAGGAATAAACAAATTGTACTGTTACATGCACCCATAAAATATTGAGCATTGAATGAATGGTGTGACACTCCAATGGCAGAGCGGATAAAACCAGTGAATAGTTGGTGTTGGGTTCGTCTCTCGCTAACAGTCTAGCCACGCGGAGGTTTCGGTGTTCGTTAAATAGGAGGCAGATTCCACTAAGGTTTTTCAGTGAGACATCCTTTCAGCAGATTGCCCAATATAACACGATAAACTTTATAATTATTGTGTGAATTAAATTCGTATTAATATTTTTAACTTTTATGTTCCTTTTAGGTGACGACGATAGTGAATTATATATCAAGTATATTGGTTCGTGCGATGAAAATTTTACAGACGAAAACTGTGGTACGACGTGTGATTCAATGGAGTATTGGTTCGGACTGTGCATTCCAAATAGTAACAACTCAGGCTTTAGATGCATGTGCGCCATACACAGGTCTTTAAATATCTAAGATAAATAATACACTTGATACGCATAATATTGAAGTTCTCAATATAGTTTCAGAGAAAACTTGATAATCTGTATTGAGTTATGTAATTGTGTATATCTGTGTTATAAATACATTAATAAAAGCTAATTTTAAAAAGAACTCAACCCACTAGTTTCCGAGTTTATGAAACTTCTGAACACATAGGTTGGTCGTGGGTTCTGACCTGACCAACGACGTAGACGTATTGAGTTTTCTCAGGTGCCTCACACCTAAATGATGGTTAATTTTCTATTGAAACTTCCTCCGGTAGGCATTTCCCTGGCAGATCATCCGTGTGTTGTTTTACCGTATCACACCATACAAAGCCACAATGAAAATATTAAAAACTAGCAATTGTTTCAAAATAAATACGGAACTATCTTTCAAATCCGTTTTATAATCAACTTCAAATTTATATAAAAGTGTATAAGTAACGATAAATTTAAAAAAGTGTAAAGTTTAAGTATAATGTGACAGGGCAACGCAAAACGTGGGTCATATGCTAAGGAAGATGAACCGTTTGGTCGTGGTCGTTCCTTTATCGAGATGACAATTAGGTTTTATATGGAAAATAAAATAATCATTAATAGATTATTTACATTTCCATTTGAATAATTAATTTTTCAATAGGAGACATTAGCATATTATGATTTATCACAAATTATGCCCATTACAGATTGACCTGACTTTTAACGGAATCGATTAAAATGGATGAAGGAGTGAGAAACGATACTGATTTCCTACTGCAATGAACAATTATGTCCATGCAACTATGTAGGACCTTCGTAATAGATTACAGAAATCTAAAATTTTATATTTAATCATGGGGATGCGAGTTTGAATCCATATCACACGTCGATATTATTTTAGATTTGTTTTAAAAATTTTCTTTACTTAATTTCAGCACTTTTTGAATTTTTTCATTTAAATTATTTTAAATGTTTTGTTATAATAACTTTTTCGTTACTTATGTGTGGTTTTTTGTTCTATGGGATCAAATAGAACGCTTTATGAAGCCCATCGTGAGTTCGGTCAGATCCACGATGTTCCGTCCTGGCCGAACCAACTGCGGATACAGAGCGGATGGGTGTTGATAAAAGGGGCACGAGCTCATTTTCAGAAGGTGATAGACAATAGTCTGAAAATTTTCGTTTTTTTTTAATCGACAACACCCTAACCCAGAGTTCCAGTGCCTTCTGCTAACGCATTAACCTACTTCAAATCATGGTTGAAATACGAGGGCCACTTATTATTGTTACTTAAAAATTAAGAAATAGAACTTTTATTATATAATTAAATAAATTACTGCATAAGTGACAACAGTCATACATCGATCGGTTTTTACATTCAGTATTTAAGTGTAATTTTTCGTTTACTTTTCATACTTTGTACATTCTTACGCCANGGATGCGAGTTTGAATCCATATCACACGTCGATATTATTTTAGATTTGTTTTAAAATTTTTCTTTACTTAATTTCAGCACTTTTTGAATTTTTCATTTAAATTATTTTAAATGTTTTGTTATAAATAACTTTTTCGTCACTTAAGAAGTAGAACTTCTATTATATAATTAAATAAGTAACTGCATAAGTGACAACAGTCATACATCGATCGGTTTTTACATTCAGTATTTAAGTGTAATTTTTCGTTTACTTTTCATACTTTGTACATTCTTACGCCAGTTAGTGTGAATACTGTTAGAAAGTGTAATGGGCATTTTTCACGCTCATCACAGAGTGAACGACTGGGCGTGATTCGATATGTGAGAGTGATGAGTTAAATTTATTTATAGAGAGGGAGATGATGTTCTATAATAACTTTTAGTTTAAAATGACTGTTTTAATATAAGACTAACGTTTTCATTAAGTTTAATCTACTCGTAGTATGACCCAACCTCTGTTATACGTTCGCATCACTTTTCATTTCTCTTCCAAAATTCAGTGGCATCAATATCTTATAAGTAGGAGTATAAGTAAATAAGTCGTAGTAAATTTCAAGGTTTTCTTATTACGTACTTACAAAGGAAATGTAAGGTAAAGAATATCTTTATTGTTCAAACTTTGATGCCAAATATCTTGGCTCAGTCAACCGGCATGTAGGATTTTCCACTTTCAAAAAGTGGCAAGTAGTGTACAAAATGCCCACGAAATTGAGTTTCCGTTATAATAGGAATAAACAAATTGTATTGTTACATGCACCCATAAAATATTGAGCATTGAATGAATGGTGTGACACTCCAATGGCAGAGCGGATAAAACCAGTGAATAGTTGGTGTTGGGTTCGTCTCTCGCTAACAGTCTAGCCACGCGGAGGTTTCGGTGTTCGTTAAATAGGAGGCAGATTCCACTAAGGTTTTTCAGGGAGACATCCTTTCAGCAGATTGCCCAATATAACACAATAAACTTTATAATTATTGTGTGAATTAAATTCGTATTAATATTTTTAACTTTTATGTTCCTTTTAGGTGACGACGATAGTGAATTATATATCAAGTATATTGGTTCGTGCGATGAAAATTTTACAGACGAAAACTGTGGTACGACGTGTGATTCAATGGAGTATTGGTTCGGACTGTGCATTCCAAATAGTAACAACTCAGGCTTTAGATGCATGTGCGCCATACACAGGTCTTTAAATATCTAAGATAAATAATACACTTGATACGCATAATATTGAAGTTCTCAATATAGTTTCAGAGAAAACTTGATAATCTGTATTGAGTTATGTAATTGTGTATATCTGTGTTATAAATACATTAATAAAAGCTAATTTTAAAAAGAACTCAACCCACTAGTTTCCGAGTTTATGAAACTTCTGAACACATAGGTTGGTCGTGGGTTCTGACCTGACCAACGACGTAGACGTATTGAGTTTTCTCAGGTGCCTCACACCTAAATGATGGTTAATTTTCTATTGAAACTTCCTCCGGTAGGCATTTCCCTGGCAGATCATCCGTGTGTTGTTTTACCGTATCACACCATACAAAGCCACAATGAAAATATTAAAAACTAGCAATTGTTTCAAAATAAATACGGAACTATCTTTCAAATCCGTTTTATAATCAACTTCAAATTTATATAAAAGTGTATAAGTAACGATAAATTTAAAAAAGTGTAAAGTTTAAGTATAATGTGACAGGGCAACGCAAAACGTGGGTCATATGCTAAGGAAGATTTTCTACAGGAAACTGATCGCTTTTTCGATAAAAATGAAAAAAAAAAAACCCAGGGAAAACCTCACGTTACCCATCTTGCGTTGACTTTTTTCTTCGATTGTCGTAATATTGTGCATCCGAAATTTTCTCTGGCTGGCCAAACTGTCGACAAAGAATATTATTTGAGTTTTTTGCGTCGTTTGCATAAATCAATTCGTAGAAAACGACCAGATTTTTGGCGTAAAAAGTCGTGAATTTTGCACCATGATAATGCACCTGCTCACAATGCTCTTGTTGTTCGCGGATTTTTGGTCAATAGTTCAGAAAATACTGTTTTTCGAGTTCGGTATTTACGTGATATATTATTGTGTGACTTATTTCTGTTTTATAGACTAATATTAATGCTTGGTAGTCACCGTTTTAGCTGATCGATGCCATGAAAAAATTATGCTACCAGTCGGGATTTCAATGAAACAACCTTAAAGCGTGTTTAGTGGATTGGAAAAATGTTGGTATAAGTGCAGTGGAAGGGTACTTTGCAGTTCTTTCACGTTATGTTTCACAACTATTATAAGTGTAGAAAATATTGCAAAACGTTCTTTACAAGTTTTCGACGAGTTTATGGTGCTCATTTTCCCCATCTTGCGTTGCTCGTTAAAGTATTATAATCGTCAAATTTAAATTTCAAGTGACTACCAGTGACCGAGTAGATAAAATCACTCAACAGTAGTAGTTGATAGTGGGTTAAAGTTACGCGAACGGGCTAACTCGCCCATTTCTCGCGTTGCCGTATACAAAGAAAACTAACCAAGCCAATCTTTGGATGGTCCTAATAATTGTTTCTAGCTTGTATTCCAAGGTATATATATTAAAATCGTCAATGAATTCCTCTTTGCATTAAACCATTATATATTTCTCGTTGTATACATAATACAATAGGAAAAATAATTAATTAAATTACTCCGTTTGAAGTTTAAGATAGCAGCCTGGACGACCCGGAATCAAAAAATCCCCAGGATTATTTCGGGTATGTTGAGTCTTGTCCCTATCCATCCGGCTTCCCCAACACGCCCCATTGTGGGCCTGACTGAAACCATAATAGGCTTTCTTAAGAGAGGCCCTCTTATTGCTCCAGGGCTGAACGCGTTTAAAAAAAAAACATATCCACATTACAGTTAAATTTTCTATATTATAAAGAAATGAATAGTTTAAATTTAATAAAAGTTTTTACATCAATAAAATTTTTATTAATTTACAATTTAGTTTTATTCTCAATTTAATACAAAGAAATTTTTTCATATTTTTACTCGTTTAACCAACGTTAACACCGTGTGGAATGAGGAGTTCACACTTTTGATAACCATACAATACTGGATAGTCACATCTGTTGTTGCAGCACATTTCTACAAGAGTTGGTCCTTCTCCTCTATCGAAGAATCCTTCATAATATGGACGATAAGCTGTAACTGAAATAAAATAAAGTTGTAGATATTTTATAGTACCACAATTAAAATCACGTTGTGATTCGATAGTGAAATTTACTTACGATTCCATCCTCTAATTTTTGGAAGACAGGCTTGAACTAACCATGTGTACAATGCGTGTCCACATGCTTGAACTTTACCAACTTGGCATGCTGTAAGGAAACACGAAACAAATATGTAAATATTATGGTATATATTATTTAAATTAATCCAATCTATAGCATTTTATAACTAAAATAATTTCTTATAGGAGTGAATTGATGGAATAAAGGCAGCGCAACACAAGAGCAATTTGATATATAAAGAATTATTTCTAAGTAAACATGTAATTTTTATTTCAGTAAAGATTTCTTACCGTATGGTTCAATGAAGACCGTACAAACAAGAAGAAAGAAGATAATTTTTCGTGAATTTATCATTTTCCCATTCATTTCTAATGCTCGTGAACACTCTTCATTGCAAATGTGCTTATAAATACAAGCTTATATAGTATAATGTAAAATAGATTTCTAATTTTGTATTATGTTTAATTTATTTGCGTAATATAATATTTTTATATATAAAATAAATATAAAAATTATTTTTAGAATTACATAAAGTTTTATAGACACGAATGTTTAAACGAAATTCGTATTCGTGACTATTGTGGTTTCTAGCGAAATTTTATAATTCTAGCATAAAATTCATTTAATTTTATTAAATTTTACAGATTTATGGTTATAAAATTACAGATTTAAATGAAATTTCTAGCCTAAATTGACACGTTTGAAACAGCGTTATATCAAGAAAAACTGACGTATTGACGTGTGTAATTAATGAACTTCGTTAAAATGATGATTATAAATTCTTAACAGTTCATTTACATTACAAGATTTCAATACAATATAATTACAGTAGACCCCCTATAACACTGTAGTGAACGGCTCACGTATTTGTAAAGTATAAGTGACTCGTACAACATGGAATTCATATAACACGGAATTATCAACAGTGTTATAGGGGGGTCTACTGTACAAATGAATTCTTCGATTTAACGATTTTGTGTAAACCCACAAAAATATTGATAATTTTTATGGCTCGACAATAATGTTTACATTCGAACTTCAATTGCCTCTGAAATTGACACTAAATTGAATGACGCTAAACTGAGGTACAGTACCTAAAACAGAATTGTATGTAAGTTATTAACACTTAATTAGGGGCCAGTTTCCAATAGAAAATCCCCAAGGAGGCACTTCCCTAGCATATTGCCCACGTGTTGCTTTGCCTTAACACGTGGGCAATATGTGTTGCCCACGTTGTGGGCCTTAACACGTGTTGCTTTGCCTTAACAGTTTATGATATTAAATTACAAAGAATGCACTTTTTTCATTTATATTAATTGTAACTGATACTCAGTTTGCCATTCTGTAGAAATTTAATTATACTTTAAATATTAAATTCTATAAATTTCACAAGCTGCTACTGAAATTTTAACTGTACACATTTATATGAAAATTTAATTTGTAGAACGTCACGTGTAATTTAAATAATGTCGATTATATATAAAAGTTTCCTTATGAACCATTAAACATTCAAAGGTTTAGTACAGAAAAACATAATGGTGACTTCACGGTATATGATCATTTTTCTATTGTTTTCTTCGCTTTTGATTGTTCCAAACGGTGAGATATTTCTTAAATTTAATATAAAGAAAATCTAAATTCAATTAACCTTATGTAAAACTATGATTACATTAAATTTATGTGTAATTTTTGTACCATACATTATCCTTTATTCTGCATTATGTGATGACTGCAAGATCCATCTGAAGGTCAGAAAATTGACTAAAGGTTTTCAGGTGGATGAGAACCAGGTATGGAGGCCCTTGCTCTTCAACTTCCAATCGATCAAGATACAATAGGCATTTCAGGCTTGAGCGTTGGTGACTCTCCCACACAATTCAGAATCTATTTAGTGTACCTGTAGTAGATTCTGCATTGTGTGACGATTGCAGGATCAATTTGAAGGACTAAGAATGTTTTGGTGGGTGAGAACAGGATGTATAGGGTGTTGCTTTTCAACTCCCGTTTGACACAATGTGCCTACCAAATTTACACTATGATATAAGATTGTACAATATATTATACAATATACTAATTTCTATTAACGATTTGCACCTTAACTTTCTTAATATTTATGTATTTATTTAGAAAGTCGAGTGGGTAAAGTTCAAGCATGTGGACACGCACTGTATGTCTGGTTGGTTCAAGCATGCATTCCAAAACTTAGACAATGGAGATGTAAATTAATTAATTTTTCTATATAAAAATTCAGTTTATTTTCAGATATAATAGAGTCTTACTCAATATATAATCTTTATTCAAATTGCAGTGAACGAATATCGTCCATATGATGACGAATTCTTCAATAGAGGAGAAGGACCAACTCTTGTAGAAATGTGCTGCAACAACAGATGTGACTATCCAGTATTGTATGGCTATCAAAAGTGTGAACTCCTCATTCCACATGGTGTTAATATTGGCTGAATACAAAGAAAAAAAACCATTTATAAGAAAATTAAAAGAATATTTACATGAGAATAACAAAAATTTGCTTTTCAATACACAGACAAAATTCTTAAACCGTGAGTCACGTAATTGAATTTGAGTAACGTTTTCTACTGCATGTTTATGTGAAGCAGCGTTTTCAGCATTGACAATTATAAAATCAAAGCGTAGGCTTACTCTGAAAACGTTGAAGTCGTCATGTTTCCTGCATTATCAAATATTCTGCCATGATTTAATGATTTATGCGAAAATAAACAAGCGCATCCATTTCATTAGTATGCAAATCTCCTTTAGTCACTAATAAATGGTAAAATAATATGAATATGAAAGAATTGTCTTATGATTTATCATCAATAAGCGATTTTATTTGTAAATCTATTTTTTTATATACCTAAATAACGGAAGGTATTTGTATACGAAAAAAGCAATATTTGCTTTTTGACGAAGAGAAAGAGGCAATCCTTGCACCTATGGACACGGAGGAGGCGATCCTTCGCTGCACGCGATTGTTTTGTTCTTGTGTTTTAATCGTTTATCGCGCCAATTTTCCTTTAGGAGCATGCTTTTTTATATTTTCCCCCTAAATACAGTTATGCTCGCTCAATCGTGTCAGTGGGCATAGACATTGTAACATGAACTTTTCCGAATCTCGAAAACGAAGTCATGGACCCCCAGTTTTATCACATTCTTGGATTCTTTATCGCAATTAATGAAAGATGGCAATGTTTAATCAAAATCAACCCATCAAAATTTCAGAACAAAAGCAATTCTATAAACCACATAGTCTCTTAAGGGCGTTTCCCGATAGGGATCTCTTTCCCTGCCCCGCCGAATTGGCACCACAGGGTTAAGAGACTATGTCTTTCCGTTGTCTTCGACTGAGGGCGTTCCTGCCGCCTTACAAAGCCAGGCCCTGCGAGAGCTTTCGCGGTCACTAGACCCAGCTCTCTAACGTGACATAGCTTTAAAAGTTGTGCGGCATGTGCCGCACTTTGTTCCACTGACTAATTGATTAGGCACTCAGTTGCAATATAGATTGCTTTAGTAGATATCGAACAGCGAGGTCCCCTGCCCTACAAGAAAAGGGGGCCCAGCCTAGCGCGTTCACTAGGCAAGTAGATCATAAATTTATGACTATTTCCATCAATTCCTTTAGTTTCTTTAAGTTTCCTTTACTAGCTGCTAGCGTTCGAAGTACTTGTTTAGGTGGCTGGGACCAGTCGACTTGGTCAGCCCTTCGGCGGAAGTCCCTTGTAAGAGGACAGTCAAGTACATAGTGTCTCGCGTCACCGCGAGGACACCCACAGGAGCAGCTACCATCTCCATGTCCGAATCTGGACATAAAATGAGAAACCTTCCATGGCCGGTCAGTATCTGGGTTGTGTGCTAATTGCAACACACCGGAGAGAGGTCAACTACAGGCACGAAGGCGTAGGCTGGCCTAACTACTGTACTATGATTCCAGCACTCTTGCCAATTGGTCATTGATCTTTTAAGCAATGTGCCTTTAATATAAGCAGCCGAGGGTTCCACCGTCCTCGTTATAAATGAGCTGCTGGCTTTCACCTTTGCCAGCTGATCGGCACGCTCGTTGCCCAGGATCCCGATGTGGCCTCGGACCCACCACAGGGCGACGTGTCGCTCGAGCCTCGCCCTCAACACCATGCCTCTGATTTCATGTACCAGCGAATCGCGATGGTACCCGTCTTTCAAAGCCTGTAGCGACGATTGGCTATCAGAGTAAACTGTGACCGGCTCCGGACCCGGATGTAATAGGATCCACTGGGACGCCCCCACCAAGGCCACCAGTTCTGCCTGGAACACAGACGCTTCCTCATTCAGTCTGACTGACTGTTCGTACACTTCAACTCCGTCGCAGTAGACGACATACGCGGCACCTACTAAGCTGCCGTCTTATGAGCCATCGGTATATATTTCAACACCCGTACCAGTCGGTTCACCGACCTCCCAGTCTAGTCCAATCCGTTGGGCCGGATGGACCTTAAAGACATCCACTCTATGTCTGAGCCTGACTGGGTACTTCTGATTACAATGCAAAGCCTCTATCCCTTCTACTGTGTTTCGGTAGAAGGCAGCCTCTTGGCTAACAACCAAGGGCAGCGGGAGCAGCCCGGCCAAGACCAGGGCCGCCTCCGTTGACACAGATCTGTATGCCCTTATGACCCGCAAAGCAGCGGGCCTCTGTATCGAGAGCAGCGTCCTGCTCTGTTTAACATTGGTGGAATCTTTCCACCAAACACCACAGGCATAGCAGACGACACGCTCAACACACATCTTGTAGATGGTTCGAAGCGCTTCGCCGCTTAAGCCGTAATCCTGCCTCGCTAGTCTCGACAGTCCTGCTATCATGAGGTTCGTCTTTTCACGGACGTTCCTCAAATGGGGCGTCCAGCATAATGTCTGATTTATGGTAACACCGAGGTACTTGAGCTCATTTACTCTTCTGATAGGGTTCCCCCGGATCCGGTATATTGGTCGGCGGGCCAACACTCTAGTCCGGGCCACCTTCAGGGCCTCCGATTTCTCGGGGCTGAACGAGAGCTTGTGCAGCTCCCCCCAGCGAACGAGTCGTTCTATTGCTTCGTTGCCGCGACTCTCCATGTCGCTACGGCTGTAGCCTGCAACTACTAGCAACAGATCGTCTGCATATGCCTGCAACTGGACGTCGTCCAGAAGGACTAGTCGCAGTGCCGTGTTCGCTAGAACATTCCAAAGTAAGGGGCCGATACAGGATCCTTGGGGACAACTCCTCTCCAGTATCTTCGTATGACTTGCACTTGGTGTTTGATAGATTACCTCGCGGTCGCTCAGGAAACTTCTGGTAAGCGATACAAGGGTGGTCGGCAGGTTCGCTTTCCTCAGTTCACCCACTATGGATGGCCACCAGACATTGTCAAAAGCCCCCGCGACGTCCATCAAAACGAGCGACGTGTGGAGGCCCTGCCGGCGGTTCTGGCGAACCAGAGAGACCGCACGATGTAGCGCTTGGCATGTAGACAAGTCCGGCCGAAACCCAAATTGGTGTGGGTGTAACAGCCCTTTCCGCTTTAAGTGGTAAAACACTCTGTCGCTAAGGATTTTATCTAGAACCTTCCCTAGAACTGGCAAGAGACTGATCGGTCGATACGACTTCGGTTCGTTCTTCGGACGCCTATTCTTGTGAATAAACACAAGTCGTGCCCGTTTCCACTGCACTGGGAAGTGACCCAGGAGCAGACACTTCTGATACAAAGCACGGAGCAGGCCAGGACGTTCATGTTGCAGAACTTGTACCATTTCGGCCGTGATCCAATCAACGCCAGGTGCCTTCCTCTTCCTTAGACTGCTCACAACGCGAACAACTTCAGATTTGGACACCGGCACGGGTAACTCGGCTTCAAGAACGGGCAGCTCCGCGTCACTTCGAAGACGCCTCTGTTCTTCGGTATCATCGGACCGCTCATCGCATGGAAAATGCGAGCGGAGCAGCACCTGTATCGATTCCTCCTGTGTGGAGGTTAGGGTACCATCAGGTCTTTTCATGGCCCCCCAGACCAAACTACGCTTGACTTTGCCCACCACTAGCTTGTAGGGAAGACAGAACGGGTTCTCGCCACTGATTTCCTGACAGAATCTGAGCCATGAGGTCTTTTTTGCATCGTTCACTTTGTACTTGTAATCAGCATTGGCCCTATTGCACTCCAGTTTCCTGGTAGCCCGAAGGTCATCGTCCCTGCATCGTTGAAAGCGTGGGCGAAACGCCCTCACACGCTTCCGTAGGACACTTAACTCCTGGGTCCACCAGGGAACTGACCGGTGGTTGTTGGGCCGCAGCAGCGCAAGTGTGAAGTCTCCTGCTTCTCTGAACGCATCGGTAAGAAAGGCCACAACTTCCTCCAGGTCCTCGACACTCTCAACCTTAGAGACTTTGGCAACGATATCGGCTGTCTTTTCAACGAGGCATTTGCTGAATCAGTCGCGGTTTCCGGCGGTCAGCTTGTAACGGCAGCTCGGCCAGGCAAACGAGCCACACATCACCTCAAAAGAGATGAAGCGATGATCGCTATAGCTTTCCGCATCGACCGTTTCCTATTGCGAGGTCAGTCTCAGCATAGCTCCATTAACGATGGTAAGGTCGATCCAGCTTTCGCCCGGAGATGAAGAGTAGGTAGCAATCCCAAACGGATCGTTCAGGATAAGCCAGTCCCACACTTCCACCGACTCCTTCATCATGTTCCTGTCGAAACCGTCCACAGGGGATCCCCACAGCGAGTGCTTGGAGTTGAAGTAACCAGCCAAGACAACCCAACTGAGAGGCAGGACAACCCTTTCGAGTTCACTCAGAAGGTCACCCAGATTTAGTCTTGGCGGACGATAAGCGGAGACCACAGCCCACGAGCAAGTAGGCGACCGTATTTCTACAGCCACCACAAGCCGAGAGACGTAGAAGGCATACGCATCGACATTCCTGCGTGTGAGAATAACTGCAGCATGACAGTGGTCACCTTCTTGGGCAAAAACGCTTCAGTGTAATGAGAGGCCACCGACTTTTCCATGTACTAGGTACGGCTCTTGGAGCAGGATGATATCAATCTCCCGCTCCGCAAACTTCCACCTTCAGTTGGGCGGTTGCGGCGCGACACTTCTCGGCGTTAAACTGCAGAATTTTGCAGCAGCGCTCATTTATCTGCTGTGTGTAAAAGAATGCAGATTTAGACAGATTTAGACATCATTTTCAAACATAACTAGACAAACACAAAATGCTGTATTTTCTTAAATATGCATTTACAATAATTTTAGAAAATAATTTATTAGGATAAAAACAATACTTTAAAAAGTACATAATGAATCTCTAAGCTATTATAAGTGCTGTTGTTTATTGTTTAATCATGACGATTAAAGCGATTATCGGTTGTCTTGTACACTCCTATGTCATTAAGAACGTATGAATCTCTTTCTTCGTCAATTTACTGTTTATTCGCGCTTCCTGGAGATACAACAGTACTACTTCCGAAGATGTCGGCTCCTACAGACAACCTAAACAGTTCTTTGAGTGCAGCCATCTAAGTGCAATATGTTCTAATAGAATCTAACCTTACAGGGAAATAAAAGTGACAATTACAAATTTTTATATTAATTTTCCGAAATATTAAAGTTTTCATTTTGAGGAAGGACTGGACAGTGGGCATTTATAGATCTACAATGGGTTTAACAATATAGAAACAACAGTTCCAAAAGATTCTATAATTGCTCAATTTAATATAGAAAGACACTTTGAAATCGAAATTCTGTCAAAATATCGATATTTTTAGCGTTAAACTGAGACACCACGCAACAATAGAATTTCGACAATTGTATGTTGCTTTGTTCGAATGCGATTGTTTCGAGTATTTTCGGAGAGTTTTGCTGCATATTTTGCGATTATTTTAGGTAAGTTTAGTGCCTGATCGTTATAGATTTAGGTATTTTTTAACATTGTTAGGTACTAAATCACAATTAGCAGCGATAATTTTCCCACAACGAATATTCCATTACAACTTTATATTCATTCATGATTACAATTTTTCTTATACTTAAAACGATCATTTTCTGTCGTATTAATATTAAAATTTTTTAATATTCTCTTAATTTAACGTTCGTTCTACAATATTTAATACTCGGTTTTTATTGTTTGCAGAATGGATAATTTTAAGGCTCTAAAGAATTGGAATACCTCTGGAGGACAGAGTGCGGAGGAAAGCTCCTCGACATCAGGAACGTCTTCCTCTTCGATTCGAGTGATTCGCGTGCGTCCGAAAAAAGTGCTGGAGGGTGCGGAGGAACCCGACAAGAAACGGGTGATTGTAACCATTCCCGATGAGAGCACCTCGTCTGTCATCGACTACCTGGAACAGAGATATCCAGAAGTTCCGGAATGGTCGGAGCAGAGAGAGGCACGCGAGGAAGGAGTCGAAGGGGGAGTGTAAATCGATCCTGAAAAAGAGGAGAAAGAAGCCTTGGTGGAAGAAGATCTTCTTCTTCTGGAAGAAATAAATCTCCGAGGTCTTCTTATTAAATGTGACTTTTATTCCCGATTGTGACATTTTTACACGGATGTGACTTTTGTTCCCGATTGTGACATTTTTACTCGGATGTGGACTTTTACCTGGCTTTGACCTAATGACCGGATGTGACTTTTAATTTCGGTTCGGCGTCTTCCCTTTCCTGCTGGGAATTTTTGGAATGATACATGTCCTTCGTCATCGCTTACGAGGGACGTGTTCTTCCACTTCAGTTAATTAAAGTCGACGGTGACAACTTAGCACCGTCTTCGGTCGTTTGAAATCTTTCAACCGAGAATGAAATTCTAACCAGAAAATAATGGATTTTCGCCTACAACGTGCGTGTCAACACTGGACACCCGAATGAAAACAAAAGGGAACTATTGCAGTTAGCATATGTCTAAGCTACAATTATAATTATGTTGAACAATTAAACGTGTATATAAACTTATACTTAATAAAACATTTGAATTTATATCGATTGATTACGTGTATCAGTTTAAATATTATATCTGCACATTTTATTTCTGGACAAATTTATAATTAAAGTTGAAATAATCTTTCTCGCAATTAAACCGAAAGTCAAAGCAGAAGAAAATGTACGCCATTCATAACGAAAGAGAAATATAAAAAGTCATTTTAAAAACTTGCGAATTTCTATCGATACAAAAGCACGAAATAAAATGCTATAAAACAGAGATTATTAAACTGAAGTGTGTCTCTGCGAGTACTTTGTTAAGAATAATTCTCTAACTTAATAGCAGAAAAGTTGTCAATAAATGAAATTATAAAGTCTTTGTAATTTTATTTTTTGAGAATTTTTCTGGTGTACTGTACTATTGGCCTTTTCCAAGTGTGAAAAATACATATATAAAACACAAACAATAAACAAAGAAAGAACAAAAAAACACAATTCAATTTTTTAACAACTTTTTAAAATTGTTCCTAAGTTTGCAAATCTTTATAAAATATTTAACAAACTGAAAATAAAGATGCAAATTTACACATACACCATGCAATTTTTCACCATATCTTAAATTTATTTAATTTAAAATACATGCTCTCAATCTCAAATTAGTAATGTACTGTCTCGCCCCTGTTAGCAATAGATTCGGGCCTTTCATCTATTTAACTTCTTTCAGGAAAAGAGTTTTGAATTGAAATAAAATGACTTCTGTCTTGCATTAGAAATTCATGTACAGTTAATCGGGACCACCCACCTCTGATTCCAATACTCTGGTGTCAAAATGGAAAAACGATTTGTAATTTAACGTCGACGTCATCACTCAGTTGAAGGACATTTTATTCCTTGTAAGAGACAAAACATGTTATAACTTCTTTCGAAATTCCGTAAACTAAACAATTGCAATTGAATCATAGTTTAGATAGTTTAACGTCGGCCTGTCATAAAACTGCTTGAACATTCACCATTTATTAGCCATCAATCGTGATGACAGAACAGGTCAGAATGGCCGAGCGATCTAAGGCGCCAGACTCAACGTAGACCCTTCTTGTAGATACGAGAGCGTGCATTCTGGTCCACGATTATCCGTCAAATACAGAAAAAGAGCAATGTCTAAATAAATTAATTATAAATTTAACAAATATTGATATACCAAGTGATTATTTCCGTTTATTATTGTATGGATACAATATGAATTTACCCATTTTTTCGAAATCAATCGAAGTAGTAGCGAAAATACAAAGTGCTATTCAACCAATTCCGAGAATACAAGAAGACAAAATGCAACTAAGATTAAACTTTAGTAGAAACTTTCAGAAATTCAAAGAAAAAGGTCTATACAAAGATTGCATAGTAGAAAAAAAAACGCAATTAACATAAATAATAAAATAAATAGTTTAATTAATTGTAATTTTTTAAAGGTAAATGTATATTTATTATTATAGCAGACAAATCTCACGCACTTGTAATAATCAACAACTCAGAATTACAACTAAAGAAAAAACAAATAGTATCTACAGAAGAATACGAATTTCTCCCCAGCAACCCAATAGAAGAAATGAAAAAAAAAAAATTAAATAAATTAATAAAAATCCATAAGAAAAGATCTTACGACTCAAGAATATAAGAAAATGGGAGATTTTAATAAAATACGTACTTATCAACTTAATATCAGACTTAAAACTCATAAAGAAGGAAACATCTATAGACCATTAGTAGACTTTAAATATTCTGTAATGTATAATTCTGAGAATTATATTAAAAACTATTTACAGTGCATACCGTATTCCAAATATAGCATTAAAAAATACAGATCGATTATTACAAGGCCAAATCCAGGATTCTTTCCGATTTATAAGTCCGGACGTAAAGTCAATGTACCTATCAATACACTGGAATTTTATTGTTGAAAACTTAAGTAAATTTAATTTATCTAATCGTATTATAGATTTTATAAAATTTACTTTTTAAAATAACTATTTCGCAATTTCCACAGATTACTACCGCCAAAAGAATGGAATAGCAATGAGATCGGTAGAAGGCCCGAAACTTGCGGAAATTTTTATGGTGTCAATTGATGAAAAAACCTTAAAATTCAAAGATATTGTCTTCTAAGCTAGATATGTAGACGACATATTAATTTTATATGATTCTAATATTAATACAGCACAGAACATTGAAAGTTATGCGAATACTCTGAATGAAAATATTGAATTTATTCACGAAGAAGAGAATAATAATGAAATTAGCTATTTACATGACAGGAAAAAAAAAGTAATGTTCCGTAAGTACGAAAAGATATGTAACAACAATAAGGTGATCAATTACAGATCATATTGTTCTGAGGGAATTAAACGAAACGTTTTTTTAATGGTATTGCATTTTTGCAACACTCAAATTTCCGTTGCATGTGACAAACGAACAGAGTAACGTCTGTTGGCACGCGATTGCCTTTTAAACAGGCTTTCGAGAAGCAGCTCATCCGGAGGTCTCGTGGTGTAACGGTAAGTACTCTGGACTTTGAATCCAGCGATCCTAGTTCGAATCTCAGTGAGACCTTTTGTCTTTTTCTGTCGTCGAAGTTCATACCCCCATGCGATTATGACGCCTTAAAACGTGTGTTAAAGCTGCCGGATTGTTTCGGAAAAATCTTCTGGCGATCTACAAGTGGCATCTGTAAAAACATCTGCCACAGGATAGCATATGCCTATGTCCAACCGTATTGCACTCAATCAAGAATGTTCATTGGAATATTTATTGTTTTTTACCAGTAAATATCTAGTGTACCTGTTGTAGTGGCTGTCAGAATAGTAAAAACGTTTTATACTTTACCTTTTTTTCCATATACAAATCAAATGAGTGTTTAAATCGCGGTAATTTTAACGTAGCAAAGTTATTAGATTTTAATGCTGATGATGTTTCGTGATTTTAATTAATTAAAGTTTGCGTGTTTGTCGTGTTAAGCAAAAACACCAAAAACCTGTAAGTTTTGTTCGTGTGAAATATCGTAAGTTTTCGTTCGAGAAATATTTAAACACAGAAACGAAAAAACGATATTATTTCTTTATAAACCATTTATTTTCAAAATTCTTAAAGTTGCAATTAAAGAAATAACCAGCAATTATTTATTGTGACACGCTTACAATGCCGGGCGGCAATTTTTAATTATACTTTTAATTTAATTTAAAATATATGCTGTCCACCTCAAATTACTACTGTAGTGTCTCGCCCCCGTACATCATACTTTTCCTGTCAGCAATACAGGCGTGCCTGTCATCTCTCCTTTCGGGGGAAATGATTTGAATGGAAATAACGTAACTTCCGCCTTGCATAGGACGTTCATATATACTCTTAATCTTTTCATATATGATCTCTACTTTCGTGTATCTAACTGCGTTCTCGAGATTAAGGAAGGCCAGGCAATGGGCATTTATAGATGTACAATGGGTTCAAATTATAGAATAACAGTTCCAGAAGATTCTACCATTGCTCGATTTAAGTCGAATCCTATTCAAATCGACATAGTTTATGAACGCCTTCGAACATCCTAACTCTAAGAAAATGGATTACACCTGGTCTCTGTGGGCGTGAGTGAAAGACTACGGACAAAAAGCAGAATGGTCCGTTTCTGTAGAAAGACAGACTCAGAAACCCCCCGAAATCGAAATTCTGTCAAAAAATCGAGATTTTTAGCATTAAACTGAGTCGCCACGCAACAATAGAATTTCGACAATTGTCTGTTGCTTTGTTGGTATGCGATTGTTTCGAGTGTTTTCTGAATTTTGCTCTAACTTTTGCGATTATTTTCGGTAAGTTTAGTGCCTGATCTTTCTAGATTTAGGTATTTTTTAACATTGTTAGGTAGGGTTCTTCTTGGGTTATACCCCTGACCCGCCTTTGTTTTTGGTAGAGGGTTTCCCCTCCGCCACGGTCGCTGCAGCGTTGGTGGGTTTATTCTTTGGTTTGGCGCCTTCGGATTTTCCCGCCTTGGCCTTAGCCACCTTTGCCCTCTTTGTTTTCTTCTGGCTTTGGAGTTCTTAGGCGCGGGTTTCCACTCACTCTCCTCACCAGAGGAGGCGGAGTCGAAAACATCCCCAGAACCGGAACTAGCCGAGTCCGACTCGGACCCGCTGCTCCCTAAAGAGATCGATACTTTGACTGTATCCGGTTGCCCGTCACCTTTGGGCACGTGTGGTTGATGATCGGCGGCCTTGCCCGAGCGCAGGGTCCGCCTCTCTTGTGGCTTGGAGCTCGTTGTATCGCCGCCTTCCACACTTACTCCCTCCATCACTTTGTCAACATGATCGCTCGAGTAATCAGGCGTAACGTCCGCACTAGACGCACCCTTAACACATTCTCTTACACTTTTTACTTTTGCTATCATAATAAAAAAGAGAAAAAAAGGGGATTAGGGTGATCCCGACCTTTCACGGGTGCCCTGAATCCGTTCGGGAATCAATGCGTTTAAGAGCCAGCTCTGACTTCGGACTCACTGAGGGCTCGTTTTGGCCTCCTTTTTGCCGGGTCGTCACTGCTTAGCCCGCTGCCGGGACAGCTACCCATTTAAATGGCCTCCTACCCAAGGTTACCCCAGTCCGGCTGGTTGCTCGGCTTGGGCCGCCCCATCATTCCTACTAGGAAACGCTCTTCCCGTTTCTAGTCCTCCGAGTTCGCCTCACTGGCTTCGGCATGCAGGCCGCGGCCCCAAGCCAGCACCTGGGTGTGCAAAGCCCGGTCTTCCTCTTGGGACGCTGGTTCTTCTTTTACCGGACAGAAGGAGCTTTACGTGGTCTGTGTTACCACGGGCTAGGGCTAAGTCGACTGCATTTAATCGCCCTTATCGTGAAACATCGGCCCCGTGCCACCGGGTGGATGCAGGAGTTCGCTTTGTGTGTCTCAGATCCCAGAGGGTTCGGATTGTCAGATCCATGGCCTCCAGTTACTGTACCGATGAGAGATTTGAATCCAGAAGTTTCAGCGTCCACTGTGTGCTCCAATGTGTAATATCAGGGACAAAACCCATCAGCCCAAGGTACAATGTGCATCTCGCTACAAGCAGACGATTTAACCGTCGCGAGTAGGGGGACTCGGGACCGTTCGCCAAAGCGAAGGATCCCTACCACGTTTCGGCAGCGCCCCTATCGAGTGCCATCACACCGCAGGCCAACGGGTGCCTACGCTTCCGTCGGCAGGGCTACCAGCTTCCATCAGCTATACAGCCAACTTCCATCGGACAAGCCCGATCGACTACACTCTGCATATCTCGTCCGAAAACAAGTCCTCCTTAGGAACCATATTTGCGACGGCTACAGCGACCATCCCCCAGCTCCGGACTTACTGAGGGCTCGTTTTGGCCCTCTCGTTGTCGATACTATTAGGGATAGCCCCGTGCCTCGACCGTGCCAGTCTCCCTTCTGTTTTAGTGTGAGCCTGCATGACACAATGCCAATTAGCAGCTCTTATAGCCGTCCGCTCCAACGGAGATAGGTTCCAGTTTAGGGAGATGTTCGAAACCCCGCCAGAGTCGCCTCCCGCCAAAGACGACGATCGGACAGCAAGCTAGTAAAAGGCTTGGTATACAGACCCAAAGCCCATGATGTTCTGACACATCTGCAACCTTCGGCTCGAGTCATAAGACTCCACTAACGATCGAGACCAAGACGAGTCTTTCGGGACCCAATACCCGTCGTCTCTCACCGCCTGGCCCCCCTGCCACGTCCAGGCTCGGTTCCCTACCTGGGGGGAAACCACATAGAAGAAGGCTTCGCTAACGCTCTGCCTAGACTATTTAGTAGTTCATAGCGCTCTTCTCACTTAGGTAGTGTATCTATCTGTTCTCTCGGCCCACCAGTTGCCAATCGGTTCCGTTTCCTGAACACTGGGAGTTCAGTTGTGGGTTCGCGCCTCGCCAGGACGGGCTACCCGCGTGGATTTTTCTGGATTTTCTCCACATCTATAATGCCTAAATAGGGGCCAGTTACTCTTAAAAAAAGACCTCCTGGAAGACGTTTCCCCCAGGCATATCGTCCAAGTGTTGCGTTGCCATAACTTAATAAAACAAACAACACTATTTACCCCATGAATATGAGTATAACTAATACATTAAAAATTATTGATACAAAACTCTGTTAAGTGCATCGAACAGTTTATTAACTAACTTACAGATATTTATATTTATCTCTTGAGCTACGCTCTTACAAGAATTTAAATTAATTAACAGCCCCAATTTCTCGTTCTGCTACACACGCATATAAGATCAGTCGTTTCAGCCGAATATGCCACACAATTTCCAAAAGTATAGTTCTGATCTACACATGTTTTATGACAATGTTCGGCGTTCAGATCAGCATTGCAGACATGTAGATATTTCACTTCCACTTTTGAACCTAAACATTATTATATATATATAAATACTTACAACAACAACAATAAGAAAAAACACAACTTTGTAATTACTCACAATGAATTGTTAGAAGAATAAGAACGAGAACAAACAAGACCATGCGAAGAATCGAGTTCATGTTGAAGAATTGTAACCGATGTTTTAATTCCACAATTTATATATATATATATAACATTTAAGCACGTAAATATATACAGAGAAATTCCTAAAAATGCAAAAACAAATAATTGTTATCAGATGGTGAAGCACGAACTTCAACAAAAGAAGTTTTATATTTCATTCAAATATTTCAAAATTGCTGATTTACTTACTTCTTATCTGTTAAATTCGAACTTTATTATACTTGGAATCATTTTTCTTGTATTTATTTAATAAATATTTTATTTTTTTCCAAATCTTATAGGATTATTAGAAAGAGTAGAGTAATGGAGTAAGGCAGAAAGAAATGCTTCGTGGGAGGACTTTTTCTAGGAAACTGGCTCCTATTTAGATTTCAAACCCTTGAAGAAAACCCGGAAACTCCACGTAATCTGCCCCAACCTAAGACTAGCCACTAGTGTTTTTTTACGTTAATTTTTGTCTCTTTTTGCCCTGTGGACACTAAGACAGCCGTTTTTTGCAAGCCCATTATGGGTTCGACCAGGTCTTCAATGGGACGGCCGGGTGGTGAGAGCTGGAGCCGGACATATCGGAAAAGGCCATCCTGAAAAGTTCTTAGGGGTTATCGAACCACCTGGGCCTCCTAAAGTGGCAGGCTGCCACCGCTTGAACATCCGGCTATGTAACTACCAGTGTTCAGTGGTTTCTTCCACTAGGCCATTGGTGGGCCAAATTATAAAAAAACTAAAACCCCTTTACCAGGCAACGCGCATGTTTGTTTCTTTACTAAGTTACGGCAACGCGATCTGCTTAGGGGGCCCCTATTCAGGCGTTACAGACGTGGAGAAAACCCGGAAATCTCCACGTGGCCAGCCCGTCCTATCGAACCGAACACCTAGTGTTCAGGGAACGAAACCGCTTGTCCACTGATGGGCCGCAACGCGCACGTACTTTATTTCACATTAAACGAACTAGACTATTGGTTTGCTTACTTGGTTGCTTGCTACTTAGAAAAACAGTATGCATCTGTATAATGATAAAATAAATAATAAACAATCAAAATAACATTTATCCAGGCTCAAAAAAGGTCTTTTCAGTATTGCACGATGCATGAATATATGCCTAGCCCACAAAGCATTAGTTCCAATGTGATATTTACAGAAGGATAAATCAATTCTTTCAACAAAGGAACATGTTTAATTTACATGGTTCTTCTGTGGCAATGAACATTATTTTTATGAAGATCACATTTTTATTTTGCACTTTTGTTCTTACATTTACGTATTGCAGCGAGACTTCCCCATTATTTATGCATGTTTGTTCTCGAAAGAATTAATTTATTTTACTATAAAGTCTCATTGAAATTATCATACCCTGTGCGTATACTTGTGCAATGCTGGAAAGACCACATTTACGCCTGGATAAATGCCAAAGTGTTTGCAGACAGTCCTGTAGATGAATTGATAACCCGCAAAAGATCAGTCAGTTTTTAAGAATTAGATGAATTAATTTGACTTGTTTTTCTGCATTTATTAAAATTCACTCTGTTTATTAAAATTGTATTTTGTTTTATACGTAATATACTGAAATAATAAATATGGAAAAGAATGACAAGATTTTGATATATTGATATTTAAAATAATAGAAAATATTTTAGTGAAATTGATATTTTATACTTAATTTTATTTCTTCGATTTAAAAATATTAAGTTTCCAGTTATGAAACTTTTGTAACTCTGTATGTGTATAATGGATATTCATTTCTTTCCATACAAGTCCTTTTACCTTGATCATATCTAATGTAACTTATTCACTGGTGCAGTTTGTTCATGCTATCAAATGAACCAGATCTCAAATTTTTGCTCTGAAAATATACTCTTTGCCGTAAAAATTAGCGTGCCAAGAAAGGATTGTGGTATCGCTAAGAAACTTGTCAAGCAGATATAGAAATGGTTAGAGTTATAGCGCGATGGCTCATTGTGTAATGTCATCAGAAAGCGTTAAAGTGCGTTTCCTTTGGCTTATAAAAAAGCACGCTGTCTGTAGTTTTACGTGTTGCAGAGGGACGTTATATCTCTGTAAATACGTTTACGTCGCAAATCGAAGACCATATGAACAACTAATCGAATTTGGGAGGGGAAGGATCATTCGGGCCGAGAGAAGCCGAATGATCATCTCGCCGAATAATCCACCACCGAAGCCGTTCTGACAACACTATGGGGAGGCGTTTGGACCAGTAGACTAGAGAGCTCGCAAACACGACGCCCAGGCTCAGGAAGCTCTTAGCAGATCATTAGCCGAGAGAACCGCCTGGTCCTCCGGACATACGGTCGGCCATCCGGACATAGAAGGGGCCTGGGTGAAAAACATTTGTTACCGCAGCGGCCATTATGTGTGCTGCAATTGACACTACCCGTCGTCTCCTCCGTTTGGAGTGGTGTCGTTCCCGACTGAATGGACCGCAACAGAATGGAACCGAGTCTTCTACAGCAAAGAACCCAGATTCAGTTTCAACACTGACGACGGCCGTGTTCTTTGGAGGCCCCGTGGCAATCGCCTTAATCCTGTCTACGCTTTGGAAAGGCACACCACCCCATAGCTGGCGTGATGGTCTGGGGTGCCATCGCATACGACAGCCAGTCATCTCTAGTAGTGATCCAAGGAATCATGACAGTCCAGAGGTATGTTAGTGACATCCTGCAACCACGTGTGTTGTCTCTCGTGGCAGTGCTCCCAAGAGCCATTTTCCAACAGAACAATGTTCGACCAAACACAGCAAGGGTTTCACAAGACTGCCTCCGCCATATTTCCATACGTCCCTGGCCTGCGCTGTCTTCCGATTTTTCACCGATCGAACATGTCTGGGTTCATCTGGCACAGCCTAGGTATTCGGTCGGACTAGAGGACCGCTCGCAGCAACTGTTGACTGAGATACCGCAGGACACCCGTACGCTTCCATAACCGCCCGTAGCGCATCGTGTATTCACGCTAGAGGTGGCTCAACAGAGTACGAGATCCTCTTTTTTATTTGTAGTATTTTCTGCAATAAATGATATTTTTGCTTTTATTTTATAGTCACTTATATTATCGTTATACTCACATATGTACAATTTCATTCATTCATGCGTTAATTTTTATGGCAATAAATGTATTATCTTTACAAAGTCCTAACATTAAATAAAATTTGCAATAAAATTAGGATTTCTTTAAAGTGGATATTCAATTATACATACATGCTGTTCTGAAAATCACTTATATAACAGTGTTATAAGAAAAACAAAATGAATTTTTTCGTTAGACAAGTACAGAAGAATCTCCTGATGGGCCCCAAAATAATTCTTCGTGAAAATTGCAACCATACTTGAGAGAAATGCGGAAATTTCATTGTCTTATTAGAAAACTGTAAAGACTTTTTTGTTTCTTAAGTTTTTGACATGCTTACATTATGATAAGTTTTATTTCTATAAATATTGATATATGAAACAGATAAAATACTTTTAACACATATATAATAAATTTATGTACTTAATTAACATTTGAAACTACAATTTTTTGATATATTATTAATTGAATTTATTCAAAATTTCAGCATAAAATACAAGCACATTAGCTTATATGGTCGCTCGAATAAAACGAATAAAATCTTTATTACGTTTGATCCCACTCAAGACACGAAACACGACCCACTCTATCTCCCCACCCCTCGATCTTTAACCATCAAAATTCAACGACATCAATGTCACTAATACGCAAATCTTCCTGCAAAATTTCAGACATTTTCGACAGAATTCATAGGAATTATTAATTAAAGAGACCGTAAACATGAGCTTGCTTTGATGATAAGACCAGCTCATTCTTGAGGCAATCATCGCTTATTTACGTGGTCCATAGATTTCGATTTATCTATTTGTTTGCCGTTGAAAATAGCAGTAAATCGTGCGAGGTAAACTGATGTATCTCAAACAATACGAATTTTGCAACAGTTTACACAAGTATAAAACATGGATGACAATGTCGTTCAAAATGCAAAATCGTACACTCAGTAATTCGTACTTGCAGAAGGGATTTTGTTTGATATTCGTGAAAAAACCCCGATTCTTATATTATACGCATTTACTTTATTTAGACATTTATTAAGTACTTAACAAGTCATAAAGGTAGTTCAATTTTGATTTATTTCTCAATAAACAGGTAAAACATACATGTTTAAGAAACTTGTACATACGTTTTTATTATTTGTAATACATTAATCCATAAACCAATTCACTCAGCCTGCTACATACGCATAAAAGATCAGGAACATCCAAAGAAACTTGTAAACAATTTCCATGAGTGTAATTTTCTCTTTCACATGCTTCTTGACAATGGCTGACACCAAAATTACTATCGCAGAACTGAAGATATTTCACTTCAACTTCTGAACCTAACGATTATCACACGTAAATAAAGAATATTTTAAAAGATAACGAATGTTTTTAGTTACTTACATTGAATTCTTTGTACTGAAAACACAAGAAGTAACAGGATCACAGCACATTTCGATCTCATTGTTAAATATTATTGCTTTAAAACACTTTAACTGTGCCTTATATACCTTTTCATGTATGATATTAATAAGCCAAAGTATATAGAAATATTTTAATATATAGAGATTGACGATTTAATTAAGAAATTCAATAAATTAAGTTTTACATTTCATTCATTTATTTGAAATTGTATACTCGATTTTTAATTATTGTATAAATTTGAAATTAATTTACCTTTTGCTTGGAAGAATAAGGACCAATATCATATGTCCCGTATTCTTCCAAGCCAGACTAAATTTCATCAAATACTTTTTGATTTAACAGATGAAATGTGTTAAATTTCACGACTGTTACACATAATGGCAGCGATTGAAAAATTATTTAACAAATACTGTCGATGGTAAAACAAACATGTATTGAACTTATATTTTACAAATACGTGAGCCGTTCACAGCCCGGCACACATATTTGTAAAATTTAAGTGACTCGTACAACATGGAATTCATATAAAACAGAATTATCAACAGTGTTATAGAGGGTCAACTGTATTCAGTAATTTGATTTTTCACATCTGCACGTATTTTTTAATCTTCTCCATAAATTTAACATAACTTCAATATAACTTTACCATACTTCAGTATAACTTTAGCATAACTTTAAGAGCAATGCTACTTCACAGAATAGTAACAGAAGCTTCAAATTGCATATGTAAAAATCTGCGCATTATTTTTGCAATTTCTTGCACAAGCAATCAATAATGCTGTAGCAATAAAACGAAAGCTTGTAAGCTGTCATTGATAGTTTTACGTTGAAATGCTATTTACCATTTCCCTGTTTGTTTGCACATTTCTTTTGAGTTTATTTGTGAGTACTGGAGACGTCTATAACAGTATGTTCTTAACTTCACCATAAATTTATCATAACTTCAGTATAAAGTAACCATGACTTCACCATAAGTTCAACATAAATTCAGAAAAACTTCAGCATAACTTCCGTATAAGTTCAGCATAACTTCAGCATACNTAAAAACTTGCGAATTTCTATCGATACAAAAGCACGAAATAAAATGCTATAAAACAGAGATTATTAAACTGAAGTGTGTCTCTGCGAGTACTTTGTTAAGAATAATTCTCTAACTTAATAGCAGAAAAGTTGTCAATAAATGAAATTATAAAGTCTTTGTAATTTTATTTTTTGAGAATTTTTCTGGTGTACTGTACTATTGGCCTTTTCCAAGTGTAAAAAATACATATATAAAACACAAACAATAAACAAAGAAAGAACAAAAAAACACAATTCAATTTTTTAACAACTTTTTAAAATTGTTTTTAAGTTACCAAATCTTTATAAAATAATTCTCTAACTTAATAGCAGAAAAGTTGTCAATAAATGAAATTATAAAGTCTTTGTAATTTTATTTTTTGAGAATTTTTCTGGTGTATTGTACTATTGGCCTTTTCCAAGTGTGAAAAATACATATATAAAACACAAACAATAAACAAAGAAAGAACAAAAAAACACAATTCAATTTTTTAACAACTTTTTAAAATTGTTCCTAAGTTTCCAAATCTTTATAAAATATTTAACAAACTGAAAATAAAGATGCAAATTTACACATACACCATGCAATTTTTTACCATATCTTAAATTTATTTAATTTAAAATACATGCTCTCAATCTCAAATTAGTAATGTACTGTCTCGCCCCTGTTAGCAATAGATTCGGGCCTTTCATCTATTTAACTTCTTTCAGGAAAAGAGTTTTGAATTGAAATAAAATGACTTCTGTCTTGCATTAGAAATTCATGTACAGTTAATCGGGACCACCCACCTCTGATTCCAATACTCTGGTGTCAAAATGGAAAAACGATTTGTAATTTAACGTCGACGTCATCACTCAGTTGAAGGACATTTTATTCCTTGTAAGAGACAAAACATGTTATAACTTCTTTCGAAATTCCGTAAACTAAACAATTGCAATTGAATCATAGTTTAGATAGTTTAACGTCGGCCTGTCATAAAACTGCTTGAACATTCACCATTTATTAGCCATCAATCGTGATGACAGAACAGGTCAGAATGGCCGAGCGATCTAAGGCGCCAGACTCAACGTAGACCCTTCTTGTAGATACGAGAGCGTGCATTCTGGTCCACGATTATCCGTCAAATACAGAAAAAGAGCAATGTCTAAATAAATTAATTATAAATTTAACAAATATTGATATACCAAGTGATTATTTCCGTTTATTATTGTATGGATACAATATGAATTTACCCATTTTTTCGAAATCAATCGAAGTAGTAGCGAAAATACAAAGTGCTATTCAACCAATTCCGAGAATACAAGAAGACAAAATGCAACTAAGATTAAACTTTAGTAGAAACTTTCAGAAATTCAAAGAAAAAGGTCTATACAAAGATTGCATAGTAGAAAAAAAAACGCAATTAACATAAATAATAAAATAAATAGTTTAATTAATTGTAATTTTTTAAAGGTAAATGTATATTTATTATTATAGCAGACAAATCTCACGCACTTGTAATAATCAACAACTCAGAATTACAACTAAAGAAAAAACAAATAGTATCTACAGAAGAATACGAATTTCTCCCCAGCAACCCAATAGAAGAAATGAAAAAAAAAAAATTAAATAAATTAATAAAAATCCATAAGAAAAGATCTTACGACTCAAGAATATAAGAAAATGGGAGATTTTAATAAAATACGTACTTATCAACTTAATATCAGACTTAAAACTCATAAAGAAGGAAACATCTATAGACCATTAGTAGACTTTAAATATTCTGTAATGTATAATTCTGAGAATTATATTAAAAACTATTTACAGTGCATACCGTATTCCAAATATAGCATTAAAAA